>NC_060251.1:109823942-110126834 GCF_921293095.1 Ischnura elegans
CCATCCCAGGTATAAGAATAATGCTTCGGGTATTGAAGTAAGGTTAAGGTATGAAGTCGGCATGTTTAAGAGTGAGAAAAATAAACTGTGTCTGGAAAGGCGACAGCCGATATTTCCCTTTTCACCCTCGTCGAGGTGGGTCGCGGGGATGGTCTTATGACAACGCACAGCCTTTGACGGTATTTGATGATTTCGAATATTTTCGAAGAAAAACGAGCGTGTTTTTGAAAAATTGATCATGTTTGGGCCACTTAATCTCAGAAATGTATCGTATTTTTGTAAAATGGCATACGAACATATAAATGGTAATCATTCATGAGTATTTACACTAACTTTCAAATCTCCATCTCAAATAAAGTCATTTAGGACTTCTGCCTGACTTTTTTCCGATTTCTGACCACTGTGCTTCGGGTGGATTCATTGAATGACGAAATCTATAACTATGTTAGGGTACTTAGCAATGTATCAGTGAATTAAGTTAGACTATTGAATAACGTTTTATTTTACTTTTTGAACCTCGTCTTCACGTACTGTTGGAACTGGTGCTTTCAATAAGCGTCTTGCGCTTTATTTACGATGAAGTTAAAGAATTTATTAATCAATATCTTTTCATAACCTCGATTGATAGAATAAATTCTTGGATTACTTATTGGTCAGGGGGTCACATTTTTTGAGACGAGAAATTCAATGAGTGTAAAAAATAAACTCTAAGTGATCTTGTTTTCGTTTAAATAATGCTCACAATCTCACCATTATATTATGATGACCCTGTTTTGTTTTCATTTTATAATTAATAAATTCTTGGATTATTTATTGGTCAGGGGGTCAGATTTTTTTAAGGCGAAAAATTCAAAAAGTGTGAAAAATAAACTTTTAGTAATCTTGTTTTCATTTAAATAATGCACACAATTTCACCATTATATTATGATGACCCTGTTTTGTTTTTATTTTATAAATTTAAGGAGGTGAATGGCGCCAAAGTTTTTTACACGAGTTTTTAATGGATATTATATATTTACCTTTTAGTGATTTACTCGCATTCCAATACCATTGGTGATCTGTACCGGCAATGCTATACTGTTGATAGTTTAATTGTGAAATGCATTACTAATCGGTCTCTCCTCTATATTTGTGAGTAGGAACCCTTTTGATGGTAACATATAGCTCTGAGGTATTTGTGCCCTTCCCTTGGGAAACGAGCGTCGGCGATGCATTCATATATATATATGCGTTTGAGGCGGGAGGGATGTGTTAGTGCCGTAACTCTCGTTCCGTTCGGACGGCGGCGCGGTCGTCGCGTCGGAGGCCCAAGTCTGAGATTTATGGCGCGTTATTTCCGGAAATCGGATGGGACGGAAAAAGTAGCGACATCATCGACGCAGATGAATCGGCCGGAAGATAAAAAAAAGCAAGACAAGAGGACAAATCACTTGGAAGACGTAACGGATTATCAATCACGCTTTACATCTAATTAATTTAAGGCCTTTTTGGAAAGTATTTTACGCTTCACGCGCAAGGACATGGAGGGTTGATTGATGAGGCATCACCTTTTGAATACTCGCTTAAAGGAAATTTTATGGCTCTGAAAAGTTGATTGTGAATTCTTATTTTTACAACCGGTTTGGAAACTTGAAAGATTCTTTTGTATGAAAATGTTACTGACCAAGAGTGTTAAGGAGATCCGTCACTACCTCCCGAGCGGACGTAGGCACTTAAATATTTTGATATTTTATTAGTTTATCTCTTATGCTAACGCCTTGAAATGTTTCGGTTCAGGTGATGAAGTAATATTTTGATGTCTCAGATCCAGGTGGTATCGGAATCGGTTCCACCGTTTAAACCATGACAATAATTTCAAGATGATGTCTTAGTTTTCAGTCATCAACAGCCGTCAATCATAAGTTTGGTTTGACCCAGTTCCCCACCCAGTTCTCATATCAGCCAAACTTTTATCACCTACAAAATTCTTCTACTTTACAATCTTCATCAGCTGTTCTAACTATCACATCCGTGTCTACGTTCTAGTGGGACAAGTATACTCGCCCGCACCTCTAGCTTTGGGGACAGCCTAATTAAAGAGCGTATTCTACATCTACATTCTACCCCGCAAGCCGCCTAAAAAGCGTGTGGCAGGGGGTGCTAGGACGCCAGCCGTCTACTCATAAAAAGGAAAGCTGAAATTACGATTAGCATTTACTAATGTCCTTTATGGCTCGGGGGAAAAACGAATTTCCATATCTAACCCTTAGGAAAAATATCCAAGCAATCTAAGCCTAGCGCGCAGCCTCCCGAGTCTATTACGGCTACCAGCCTTATTCGCTCAACATCTGGGTATCGCTGTCTGTACACCCGCAGCGGTTTTTGACGAAACGCGCAGCCTTCCTTTGTATTTCATTCAATTCGCGGATTAAGTCTTTCTGCACCGGATCCCATACGCTCGCTGCATATTCAAGGTGCGGTCGGAGGAATGCGAAATGACACCTTTCTTTTACTTTCTCATCCTAAAATCTTCCCACAATACGCTTGACGAATCCTAATTTCTTGAGGGCTAAACCGCAAATATTCCTTAAATGTGTTCCCCACGAGAGGATCGATGTTATCGTAACTCCTAGTAACTTCACTTCGTTTGTTACCTTTATGTTAATACCATTCACTGCATAAACATTGCTAGAGTTGGACGAACTCAGCAAAAAATGCACCGACATGCATTTGCTCAGAATGAGCACTAGTCCCCACTTTTGGCTCCACAAATGAACGTTGTTTAAACCCGATGATAGTATTTCATAGGCATTGCTCACTAATTTCGCGATAGATGACTGCTTTGTCAGCAAATAAACGTATTTTACTACTAATTCGAGAGCAGAGGTCATTAATGTACATAATGAACAAAAGGGGGCGGATTACGATTCCTTGTGGAACACCTGATGAAACTTTAACTACATCAGAGCTAATTCCGTCATAAACTACTTTTTGTTTAAAATCATTAAGAGAGCCGCGTATCCATTTTACCACTGTTTCGTTTAATCCGCATGAAAGTAATTTAAATAAAAGTTTGTTGTGAGGTACCATGTCGAAAGCTTTCTTAAAATCTAGAAATAATGCGTCAACTTGTGTTTTCGATTCACCAGATTTGAGAACGTCGTGAAGAAAGAGCGCGAGCTGTATTTCGCATGATCTACCTTTTCGGAAGCAGTTCTGACTGCAAAAGAGGAAGTTAAGACTGTTCAAGAAAGTCATGATATTGCTAACGACGATAAGCTCAATTATCTTGCCTATAATCGTTATTAATGATATCGGACGATAGTTTCCTGGGTCATGTCTGTTTCTTTTTTATGAATATCGATGTAGCGCTTGCAATTTTACTGGTTTGTGTTAAGTTTCATTCAGACAATGCCTTCTTGCATAAAATCTCTAAGAACGGCGAGATCAGTGACGCTAACTCCTTGAGAAACGCGCCGTATTCCTTCGGAACTGAGAAATTTATTATTCTTTATCGATTGTAGTTGTTTACTTATCCCATCGCATTGTATGGAGATTTCTTCCATCGGTGACTGAGTACATTGGGTGATTAAATTACATTCGATGTAGTCTCACGTCTGTAATGTATTCAATTTCGAAGTGGAAATTTAACGTGTTAGCTTTGTAAACATTTTCGATTATTAGTTTGCCATCTTTATCAAATAAGAAATATAAGGTTGAAGATTTTCCCTCAAGCTCTCTCGCATATAACCAAAAATATTTCTTCGAGTATTCACCGACCTTTTTTTTCTTAAATTTTCGCATTGAAGTTTGCATTGATTTTTTGGCTATTGAGCGTTGTGCAGCGTAACTTTCTTTTGATCCAATTTCCTTCGATTTATTACCTAACACAATGGACTTTCTGTACAAGTTGTATTGTTTTTTCTGTTTCCTAAGGTCACTTCTGACGTCAGGTTCGTACCAGCGTGGTTTTTTCATTATCACATTTCAGTTTTCGCGGAATATATTCGTTGATTTCTTGGCGTAGAATTTCTAAGAACTGTTTCCATGTTACATCAGTGCTTTATCCTTTGTTTTAGCAACGAATTTTGAGTAGGAGTCATTCAGCATCTTCCCAAATTTAACGAAGTCCCATTTATCAAATAATTAAATATTGCATTTTGGTTTTACAGCTGACAATACATCGATTTTTAACGTTATAAATATTAATCTGTGATCACTAATACCGTCAATAATATCGTTTTGTTTAATCAACTTAGGATGACTTACTGCTAAAAGGTCTTTGAGTAATATCCTATTTCCTCTCGTAGGCTTGTTAACTACTTGGGAGAGAGAGTGATTTTCTAGTACGTTGAGTAAGATCTCGCTGTTTCCTCTATTGCCTTGAATTCATTTTTACAGTGTAAGTAAATATACCAATTTATAGATGGAATACTAAAATCTCCCTCACTAACTATTACACTTTTACTGTGTCTCAGAGTAATTACGAATATATGATTTTCTAGTTGGTAAATAATATCAACTTCCGAGTTCGGAGGTCTATAAAAAGAACAAACATGAATACTCATTTTCTTTCGTTGTTTAATTGTGCACCATACGCTTTCTATTTCGTTGTCAATTATTTCATGGGCGGCAATTTTTAAATGTGATTTTACTGCTATAAACATTCCGCCACCTGTTGTATTACGTGGATCGCATCTGTAGATTTTATATCCCGGAGGAAAAAATTTCTCTGTCGCTGATATCCAGCTGTAAGCCAGCTCTCTGTTCCCATGACCACGTCTGCGTACTGAAATATATGCTCGATTTCGGCGCGCTTTTTTTTTTTAACGCTACGGCAATTAACTGCAACAAGTTGAAGGTCATATTTTGTAGTTAGGGTTTCGGTTGGTTCTTTTCCAAGCTTTTGTGTTCTAGGCGCGGTGGCGCCAACTCCATGAGGCCTTAGGGGACCCGAGCCCCCTCCAAAATTCGATATTGGGGGAGGAAAAGATGTATCAGGCTTGTCGATTTTCCCCGGGGTGTCAAGTTATCGAGAGTCTAGTTGTCAGGGTTCTAATGTTGATCAAATGACTCTTCTAAAATGCTAAAAAATTTAAAACTCGCTATTTATAAAATTTCCCGCAGCCAGACCCCCATTATTACCAGACCCCAATAATTTTTTTTAAGTCGGCACTCCTGTCTAGGCGGGTGAATTATACTGGAGGTATTACTTACATTATTGAAAAATCTTGGAGATTTCGGAGAGAAAAAAGTATCGAAAAATCTTGGAGAAGAATAACATCAACCAGAAATCTAGGCCTAAATTAAGTGGCACTAGTTTATCCCCCTTGACCATTCTACGTAGAGATCGTGAGTATCAAAATTCCGAAAGGCTGAGTAAACTCACCCCCAATAAAGTAGAAACGTGGCTAAGACGGAAGGTATAAATATCGAACGGTAATTCACTTTCAGTACTCAAGACGCCTTCTCCATTCTGATTGGCTTGACCACAAATATTACAAAAGATGATATTCACGTCTCCCTCTATATATGTACTCTCACCCTCCTAGCATTTAAATGGGTTCACAAAAGTCGCCACTTGCGTTGCTGACGGGCGAATCGATCTGGATATCACGGAGAAATGTGCTGTTAAAAATTTGCTATAAAATACGGCTGTTAACCAAAATTTATGTGAGATCAATTTGGAAAGTAACTTCCAACTCGACCCAAGAAAACAAACAGGAAAATATCAAATATATCAAGCAAAAATATATGAAATGTATAACTCTCCCCTATTTTTCAATTCAGTGTCCTCCTTTGAGGAACTTAAAAACGCTGTGACACATTGTTTCAAATCGCTGGCGGCCGCTTTTTATGCAGAAGGAATTGGTAAAATGGTGGGACAAGTTCTTAAATAATGGGTGAGGCAATGCTGAAAAAGGAGAGGGGAGTTGCACTTTTGGCATATCTTTTTTCTTCTGTGCTGTTTTGTTTTTTTACAGCGATTCCGAGGAGACTTCAAATTTTCCTCGTATTCTTGATGATGTGATTTATTAAATTCATAGCTTTCCAATGCTATTCCTCGCTCATTGTCCCTCTGAGGGCATTTCTGAAAACCAAGTCCAGAGCGACCAAAGTGACAGCAGAAATCAATCTTCAATGAGGTGCAATCGGGCCTCTCTGTAGTACCTTTGGGCTAGACGTTAGCCATAAGGGTGAAGGTTGACCATCTTTCTTACGGCTTATATCCATTGTGGCGTAGCATTTTGACTTCCTTACGGCTTATGTCCTATCGTTGACCAGTCTTTTTTTCCATGATGAGGGTGCCTGAGCCGGCAGCCGAAACGTTGAAGGCCATAGAGATAGTAAGATACAAAGATCTGAAGTAATTTTTCACACTATTTCTAGGGTCACACTTTTCCACACTAAAAACAGTGCTGAAAATTACTACAGCTATTTGTATCTCATTACTATGAATTTTCACAAAATGTACTCGTTAACAATCGAATTGAGCCATGGAGATAGTTATCAGGATGGAAACCCGGCAGCAGTTCCTGGAAAAGCTGCAGATCCGTTCATTGTGAACTATTGTATTTTTAATGATTTGTGCTCACGCAAATGGCACGCCCTGCAGAATAAATACCCACTCTGTCTCTCTCGTCCTTGTCGTGGACGAAATACATTCCTTCCGGGGCGCAGCTAAGAATTAGGGGGGGGAATAGGCGCAACTAACACATAGGGGTGTGTGAGTATTGCATACCCTCCAGGGTAAGCGGGAGTTGCGGGGGCCCTCCTCCAGAAAATTTTTAAGATTAATGGTTCAAAATTGTGAGTTTTACGGCTTTCGGAGGGATATTTCATTAATCCTAACACTATTCTATACGTAATACTAATACAATTAAGTAAAACTGAGTAAACTTAAAAAAATTTCTGAGCTCTAGGGGGGGTTTTGTCCCCCAAAACCCCCCCCTCGCTGCGCCCTGCATTCCTTTCCATCTCTGCTTCCAACCACGCACGCCTCAGTTACGGCCTCGCTCTCTACACGCACAGTCCGTAGGTGAGGGCTTTCTTTTTAATTTCAGTCCGCTTTTTTTCTAAAGCTCCTCTTTTTCGTCCAATTTCATCAGAGTCCTCTACCTTGGTCCCCTGAAAGCTGCTGGTTACGGAGTCGTCCGCCAGGGTCCCTCATAACTTATGCCGCCGGTGGTCGCTTTTTCATTGCGTCGGTCCGAGGGAGGAAGAGAGATAGAGAGAGAGATTATGCATTGAGGGGTGGAGAAGGAGGGAGGGTGGGTTGCGGGATGAGGGGGGGACGGAAATGCTTTAGGAGGAGTTGGTCGGAGGTCGGGGGAAGGTCGAATGAGATATCCAAAATCATGGCAAACACTCTTTACGCAAACGGCCCCGCATAAATTTTTGCTTCCTAGCGAAATCGAATATATGCGACATTAATGAATGTCCCTCTACCACGGCATATATTTTTCTCTGGACTTGGCTCGCAGGAACAAGGGGGGATTAATTTTTCGTCATTAATTCCTTATTTATGATCCCAGTGTAAGATTCGTTTCAGCCCGTGAGGCCGAATGGCTTATCTTCTGCAAATGTTCATTCGAGCATACCCTACCTTATCACTGCATGTAGATTTGCTTATGCTTGGACTAAACCTGTAATTGAACTTTAACGCTCAGATATTAGTTGGTGGGGTAACCCAGTGGGTAGAACGTGGCGCTGCTGATTGGAGTATCCCGGGTTCTTATCCCGGTTGCAACCTTTGAGCTCTATCAAGTCAAATAAATACTATATAAGACACGGCCTCAGGCGTTATTTTGTGGAATTGCTTCATTATTGAATGAATAAAATAACTTTGTTTTATTCCTCACTTTATTTTGAATAGCACGACCTGGGTTTCAACAAATAAATACTCTTATTATAATCCTCTTAAAAAATTACAACTTAGTGCGAGGTGGACAGAGTGAAATGACTGGCCCACGTATTCGCCTGTGGCTCAGTCTGGGAGGAGCTCTACATCTACATCTATATAATACCCTGCGAGCCACCTCTAGGATGTTTGGCAGGGGGTGATCAATCACCAGCATGCAGCATGCAATTGGACTCCCACATGCACACCACACGGTCCAAAAAACGTCCCGTATAATAGCAAACTATACTACTATATGCTGTTAGAAATAGAATATAGAATAGAAATTCAGAAACATGCATTAAGTTTTACATAGGTTAGTAGGCTACACTAAAAGTCATGCAATCTATTTATGAGTTCTATCGCTGCCGTTATAATCTCTTATTGATCGTGGAAAAAAAGACATTCTGAATATGTCTGTTCTTCAATCCATCTCTCTTATTTTCTGTATATGATCTGATCTTCCGTAGTATGTTGGCGTCCGTAATATATGGTTAACTTCGTTAGAAAAGACACTGCTCTTGAATTTATCAAAAAGGTTTAGTCTACTTTTCAATCTACGGTCCGACAGAGATTCCCATCCGAGTTTATCTAAGAGGTCAGTTACACTAACAAGACTATCGTAACGACCTTTCACATACCTGGCAGCTCTTCTTTGCACGCGTTCTAACTCTGTTACTAAGGCTTTTCCATGAGGGTCCCAAACACTGGCAGCGTATTCTAAATGTGGCCTAACGAGGGAAAAGTAGCTGATTTCTCTCACTTTGTCGTCGCACTCTCCTAATATTCTTTTAACAAAACCCATTTTACGATTAGCTTGACCGGTTATTTCTCGAATATGTTTATTCCACGATAGATCACTATTGAGTCTAACTCCTAGATATTTCACGGATTCAACAGTCTCTAATTGGATACCAAGCGAGTACATAGTGTAAAAATTTCTATGGCTACATGCCGGGTATGGCTCTTGTAATGCTTTGACTCGATCTTCGTCGTCAAGGTTACAGGAAGTGGCAATGAAAAGTAGTTGAATGGTCCATACTGTGAATGCCGGAAGTGGACGAGTAGAGGAATTGAATCGTGCACTTTAACTAACACTTTAGTACCGCGGTGTAGCCAAGCCTCACGATCAACCCTCTAAAAAGGGTAGGGAGAGGGGAGTAGGAGGGGGGTCCCCTTAAAAAGTTATTTTTTTATGTTTCCGTGATTTACTCGAAAACTGTGGCCTCTAGTCGGACGAATGATACGAATTTAAAACGGATAAAGTTTTCTTCGAAGATTTAGGCCTCCATCTTTTTGATGTCAAATACAGTTAACGAATTACAAGTTATGTTCAGTAAGTAATTTTTAATCAATCGCAATTCAATGGTTCAACTTTTAAAGTTGAATTACTCGGAACTAATAGAATAATACATTATATACTGATAATTAAATCGTCTATAATGAGTTGACAAGAGCACTTGGCACGAATTTCGGAGGATCCAGGATCGATTCCAGGAGAAGGTACATGCTTTTCCTGTGGAATTTTCCCCGCTTTGTGAGGTAGTGAAGTTTTCCTAATTTTTTTATATTTCTGTTAGCCGTCATCGCGCGCCATAGGGTTCAAGGCTCGGCTTTATCGTTGGACCTGTGTTTTTAAGTATTCCTATGGGTTAACGCTGCTGTTTAGTGTTGTATGGCTATCTGGTTGTATATAACACTTTATTGAAGGCAGCATAAAGTCTTAGAGAAAGAAAGATGCCTTGGTAGCCTCTATCAGCTCAATTCCTGATTCGTTGTTCCCCTCCTATGAGTTAGTTTTCGCATGCCTGGTGTGCTTTTTTTATCGAAAAAAAAAATATTTACACATTCTATTAAATTAAATACTATCCAAAAATTGGAGTTTCATTTGTTTTTTGATTAGATATTAGTTAAGCATGATGAAAAGTAAAAAACTTTGTAATACCACATTTAAGTTTTTCCTAGCACACACGGAGTAGATGAAAGGAATCAATCAATAAACTGCGTGATGAAATGAAGAAAAGAAAACACGGGACTCAATCAAATTGGATGATTAAATAACTGCTTGCCATTTATAATTAGTGGAAGGAAGAATAGAAGGGGGTGTCGAAATTAATTTTATATTTGCGGTTGGTTTTAGGTAGCATAATATTATATTATCTTTCACGGAGTATCTTGGTAGCCTGAGCCTTAGTATACGGTGTACTCTACCCTCATTAGTCCAAAGTAATCTTCGGGGTGGAGTCACTCACGGTGTGAGTTTGTACATGGTGGCCGCTTTTAGAGTAGGTATTGAAAAAGACGAATGAATTCTATATCGGGATGTTTACAGCTCCTGAATTCTGCAATAAATTCTTTGCTGCTGCAGTATCTTGTGTAGGGAGTAATAAGAAGAAATAATGAATACACGGTACATGGGTGTTTAAAATAAAAATAGGATATATGCACAATAAATGATAAAAAATGCATTCAATGCTTCATCGCCATATTTCATCGCTAGTTCGTGAAGAATATTCGAAGAATATTTTGGATAACGACAATTTATCGCCGTAAAAGTCGAAAAAAAATAAATAAACTGAAAATTTTCATTTTCTTTTTACTTGAAAAACATAAACCTAGTTATCAAAATACATATCTATAACACATATATCAACGCACAATTAGGTAAATAAAAGGCAAATCACGCATATTTACAACAGAAAATGAAATGGAACAAGGAAAAAAAATGTTTACGTACCTCCAAGTGAAAGCGTCTTCGACCGTAATATTCACCCCAGCAAGAAGAACTGACCTTCCCCAAGCGATGGTAGGACTGTAACTGACGGCTGTGAGCCTGCAAGAGCCCCTCCGAACGACTTGGACGCAGTGGTGCCGCTATTAAAGCCGCCGGGTATCGGACGTGAATTCACGTCGGGCCGCCATTAGCTAGGAATCGCTGGACGTGAATTCACGTCCAGCCGCGCGGAAAGGGTTAATAGCACTAATTTATTGAAATTAATATCACACATACAGTATTACGTCTTGGTGTATACTTTGGAATTCAATTAAGCGCCTTTGGCATCGGCCAATCGTGTTCAAGTGGCCAGTTATGGAGTCCACGGTCTTCTGGAGGAAGTCGCGTGGGATATTGCCCTTAACTTCATGAATCCTTGCTTACAATTGTTCCAAAGTGCATGGTTTTATCCAATATACCTTATCTCTTGCCCAGATCCATAATGATAATCACGTGATGCCAGGTCTGGGCTTCTTGCAGGCCACTCATGAGGTCCGCGTCTACAAAGGTAGCGTCCTGGAAACTTCTCATCTAACAACGCACGGAGGACATTTGCAAAGTGAGGTGGTGCGCCATCTTGAATTAAAATAATGTCATTGATGCTATCCTATGCAGATACAGTGGGTAATGTGATAATAAAAACCTAATTCAATGTCCTACATTTACATACTTTTTTCACTATGATTATTTCAGCATTAAAAATTCTGCAGCTATTGCTTAATACCAAGTTATATACCAGCCACCCTATATCTTAACAGGAACAGAAATTAAATCATTCGATCCAGAGTACTGTTTTCGTAAAGATTTGATGCTCAAGTTTTCATGTCCTGTACTTAGGAAATGCTCATGAGTTTTTATTTCGACAACTCTGAATTCTTATTTCATTTTCAACAATTCCTGGGGTAATATGTGCGATAGTCGTTTTGCGTTTTAATTACGTTTTAAACATGTACCTCGTCTCATTATACGCTTAAATTCTACCTTATGAGATCGTAGGCAGAAGCGCTGGCTATTTTCGTCTCAACGCGGCTCTATTAATTTAGAGTGCGCGGTGAGATGTGTTTTTTTTCGCTTTCCTTCGTTCATCGCGCGCTAGTTCATTCTCTTGTCGTCGCGGGCGCTGCATTCTCGCAATCGCCCGGGTCACTCGGCTGCCCAATGGCCGTGGTCCAGATGCTGCATCAGCAGCAGTAACTAGGGTCATCTGAGGTCATAGCACCGAGCGCTGTTGAACTCCCCCCCCCTCCTCCCCACTAGGGATAAGATAATTCGCCGCTTTAACCGCCTGGCGGTAGAGGGCATAGAAATCTGTTCTAAAAAAGCAGTACAACAATGCGATGTAGTTGCCGGAGATATAGTCCGGGCCCGTCGTCAGATGGCAAGCTATCTCCCCTGCTATGCTGTTACTTCCGGGAGGTTAACGGCTTCCGAGTCATTGCAGCGCCCTCTAGGGGATAGTACTACTATTTCTGTGTTCTCGCCGTTTCATAAAGTGCTCCCGCGAAGAGGGCAAAAACCAGCCCTGCGAAAGCTGTTACACATGCGCCGTTTTTCTCGTCCTCAAGGGCCGGCTACTTGACCGAGCGATCCAGCTTCACTTTGCGTCCAAATATTCTATGAGCCTTAAGGAAGTAATTGTCCTCTCTTTTTGTGCGAAGATTTTTGTGAGCTTTTTATGCAAATTTCGTCTATTCGCCTGGGAAAGTACAGGTATTTGTGCCAAAAGTAAGAATTTTTTTTGTCCAACGCAAACAAGATATGCAGAATTGCGTGTTTTGTATTTTGAAAGCTATTTGATATTCCTGGAAAATTGAAATAATAGCTGTCGGAAATCGTCTATGTTTAAATCAATAAATTTCACGCAGTGATTTTGTTCCTCTCGATATAAGTATTTAATTATTAATGGCTATTTTTTCCTGTACTTCTATGCTGTTAATTTGGACATATTTAATATTTAAGGAATCGTTTTAAGAAGATAAATGTATTTAATAGAGTAGGTATATTCGTGTAAAACATTTAAGAGATGGAAAAAGCTAGATTTGCTTGAAAGTCAGCCGAGCATCACTTTAAAATGTTCTTGGAGGCACACCTTTTTTTCTTAAGGATTAAATCGGCCGGATTATAATGCTTTCAGGAAGATGGAAGGCATTACGTTAATTTTTTTACTGCTTTTGATTTCTTCTCACTCAATATATATGGGCACTCACTCACTCTGGGATTCAATCCGAATGCCGTGGATACGATAGGCTACAGCTCGCCCAAGACTAAGCAATAGGCGTGAGAACGTCACTTATTCTGTGAAGAGCGGCTAGTTCCTTTCCCTAAGCCACCTCGAACTTGGAGCACTTTTTTGCGATTGTCTGTTCCTATAACCCGGGTTTGAACCCAGAGCCTTTGTTTCAGTTGCGCAGGTCATGTTTACAGCGTGCATTTAACCAGCGTTTACACCAATAGATTAACGCGCGTCAAAAAATTACGCAATAAAGGTTTTTAAAACGTATGGCGGATATCATTGATTTTTCTCTTTGGACGAGAAAATCTTTTGGAGAGTCTCAGTGTCGTCATTTTGCTCTCATGCAAATTCTCGTCACTTTGCAAAATAGCTCTCATTATGAGCAGATACCCGCCTCGTCCTAATTATAATGTCTGAAGTTATGTCATGGAGAAAGCATGCTTTCCAACTTATAAAGGTCACGAAAGCCAAGCTATATTAATCATTAATACAGCGGCACTGGGACATATTGCAATACTTTTTAAGACATTGAGATTTTAAGGAGCTAAAATACTGTCAGCCTATTCGATCAGTTAAAATAGCGCAGAAGTTATCATAATACGCCACAAATTTTAAATATATCTCTTTATAATGGTTGGATTTAAACCATCTAGCCCATAGTTCAATTCCTAATTCGTGCGTGGGCATATCCTTGCTTTCGCAGAGTACGGAGTGAGGGACGGCATTCGCCCACCGCCTGAATTCAAAGTTTCTGAATCCGTCCTCCCTCCGAGGTCTCATTAGCATTTGTCAGCGGTGGTGCGGCGACGATTTCGCTGCGCTCCGCACCCTCTGCTCCCGTACCCCTTTCATTCTCACCCTGCAGCCGAATGGCAAATGAACGCCAGGGGTGACGATTCTCCGGGTCGAAAATTAAATGAAAATTTTTCTTTGCTACCAAGAGAAGAACTTAAATATGAGAGAAGGACATATTTGTTGAATTACACCGAGAAAGAGAGATTTCTACAAAAAGAAGAATATACTTGCAGCTGAGAATACGAAACAATTAATGAGATGCTACATACGGAACATCTTTCTCTATGGAAGACAGACTTCGACGTTGATAGTAGCGGAGAAGTCAAGAGCGGTAAAAGTGCTGCTACTGAATACTGATGAGGAAAAAGTGGATTGACTGAGTAAGTAATGAGGAAGTTCTGTGAAGAGATATTCTTTAGATAAATTTTAAACTTCGTCAATATAACGTTGAATGTGTTTATCACTGCTTATTGCCAAACCGGTCTTATTGTTAGTAGCGGTGATTTATTCTCCATAGGTTCCTCCATCTAAATTCAACCTCAATGTTCGAAAAATCTTTAACTTTGGGGCCCCGGCGGCGGTGATAAATAATATTCGATTTGAGAAGTTTCGGATCCGACCCCCTCATTTAAGTTGACAACTTTCCCGCATACGACATGTTTGCGGGTCGGGGTCATCGCGCGGCCGGAATCTGTTCATTCATCCACTCGTGTTCAAAAATAAATAATCAGTAGTACCCTATTAGATCAAAAAAGTATAATGAAGGCAAAAAAAGAACCCGTAAAAAAGTGAAATTTTGGCAAATTTTAGGCTCTATGCGCGACTGAAAGGTATAAAGTGACCTACATCCAAATTAAAAAACAATTCTTCAAGGCTGTATTTGAAGGCGTTACAAACTTTTGCGTTGCGAAAACATGTAATTAAAAAATTGAAAAAAAATAATCGCCAAAATGAAGTTTTTTTCATATTTTGTCAAAATTAAGGGTCAGTGTGTGACCGGAAGATGTCAAATGATTTTATTTTATTTTCCTTTACTTTGTCTATACGTTTCGCCAATTTTTCGCGCAATTACGACTTCGAAATAAAATAAATGAGTTTAGAATTCAATTGATTCGGCTTTTACTTTGTGAAAATCCATGTTGAAATGAAAATACACAACCTTGGTAACTTTTCACTGGAAAATTATTTATTGGTACGACGCATTTCGACGCTGAGGCGTCATTCTCAGCTACAGTGTTTATAATATCGACAATCAAATATCCTGGAAGAGTTGGAGATTAAAAGAAATTTGAGATTGGGACATGTCCTTAATGACATCGTCTTCCTGAGAAACTCACCTCTCATTACCACTGCACTTAACCTTCACAGTTAACCCCGCTCCAAACCGACCCTTTCCCCCGGCCCAGGAACCTTACCTGCCTCTCCTAGCGTGGGCTTAGTCACGCATCCCAACCATTCCCTCAACAACCCTACCACTCCTCCCCAAATTTCCCCCCCTGTATAACCCTTCTCCATCCCCCCTGCCAGACTTTGGGTATTTATTGGATTGTCGATATTATAAACAGTGTACTTGAGAATGACGCCTCAGCGACGAAATGCGTCTTACCAATCAATAATTTTCCAGTGAAAAGTTACCAAGGTTGTGTACTTTCATTTCATAAATGAGTTTCTTAGGCCAAAATAGTATGCAACCCGCGTGCCACCCAAAATGTCTTCCTGGTATGATGTGGCGCACTCTTGATGCGATTTGCTACGTGAACCAAGGGGCAGAAATAAAAGGTATTTGCGTTTACACGCTAAAAATATCTTACGAGTCGTTGAAAAAAGAGAAGTGTTAGAATAATCTGAGAGTGACATCATCTTCTGTTATGTCCGAAAAACACCCAAAAATACCAAAATTTCAAAACTCTTAAGTGCGATGCGGTACGTCTTCCCGTTATTCGATTGAATAAAATAATTTTCATGATTTATTTTCTCACCAAATAATGCTGGGGGGCGTCCCAAAAGAAATTCGAAAACTTTAAAAATAAGGACCACCCTAATGTCCCATGTATTTTGGCTCTGAAGTAAGACCCTTGGCTTTTATTCCGGGTTCTTCAATGCTAATATTTACGTAGAGCCAGCATTACCAAGCCAAAACAAGATAATATGACAATGATAGCGCAAGACACTCATGTCTTTGCTAACTCAAGTTCGTCATCTACGCTCTCGCCATTTACTTGAGTTAGCGAATAACTATGCTACGATTACTATGTGACTATGGCTAGGATTATATAGTGGACCTTTTGGTTTCCCCCGTGGATGTCCATTTCAATTGAAATAGTATACTTAGTACTTGTGAGCTTTAATTTTATAACACTGCTGGTTCCAACACTTCTGAGTTGTTTTCAAGGAACTAACAAGTCTAAGTATATGCAACTGCAAATGTGACCCAGATTATGTAGAATGTAGAGTGGAGTTTAACATAGAAGTCATTATATTGTTGGAGGTTAAAATACAAGATAAGATCATCGATGAATTCGATTAGCGCAGTAGAAATTTTGAAAATTAATAAGCAGTTGTGTATATCAGGAAAGGATAGGTTTTGAAGGATAGTACGGAGCGATATTTGGAGGAGGCGACCGACAGCTGAGGTTATGTACGCCGTGAGGAGAGGGTAAGGAAGGAAAGAAGGGTCGACAGAAACCCGCAGTCGGCATTAGCTAACTCCTAGAAAAATGCGCCACGGGGAAAAAGGCTTAACTCCCTATTCGATGGACGTAGTGTACTTGAAGTGCCCTCCACAAGGAACCCAAGTTGGAATTTGGCATTCTATGAACATTTACTTCCAATGATGGGTTTTGAACCCGTGGTCTTAGAGTAGGAAGCCAATAATAGCAACCACCCATGCCCGATCCAACGTGTTCTTCAGGTGTGAAAGTAATTAGGCTGGGAGCCGCTAGAGACTCGGAGACTGCGTGCCAGGCTAAGATTGCTTGAACAATTGAGATTAGATATCTTTGAGAGTGATGCAGAGAACATTGGGTTCCTGTTGATACTTCTCCAAATTTCCAGGTCTGAAAGAACCGATGTATAAAGAGAGATATTTTTCCGAACGGATATGTATAGGAAACAGTTTTTCCTCCGAACAGTACAGGACTTAAATAAATACATGGCGAAACTTCGTTAGAGTATTTTCCTTTTTATCCCGGATCCCGGTCAAGGCGAATGATTTTTTCTCTGTGGATCTTTCGCACGATTGTGCATTGCGGGTGACTCCCGTATAAGTTATCACCGCGGCTAGTCCCGGTATACTTTAAAACTATCCCACATGGTTTTATTCTCTTTCTATTAGAGGAGAATACAACCGTATGGAATATTTCAAGGGTATTTTTTAATTTGAAATCAGATGATTTTGTTTTACTTCGACTCGCAATAGTTTAGACTCAGATTTAGTTTCGGCACCGCCCTTATATCTTCGCATTTAGCATTACATGGTTTTATCCTTTAAATTTTTTAGCTCTCATGAAGGAAATTACTGAGATTATAGTGGATTTTGGCTTTCGTTTCTATCGCCGTGTCTCTTTTCTGCCTCCAACCGAAACGCAAATGAGGGTTCACGTCCGTTGCGTGGATGCTGACGCATTTTCGGCTCCGCATGCGGAGGATGGAAGATTTGGGGGGGGGGGGGGGGAACGGGGGTGAATCCAAATATTTCGCTTCGTTTGGCTCAATTAGCAAGGCAGAGAGAGAGAGAGCGTCAGGAGAGTCTAGACCTCGGCGCGGTCGGGTAATCAGGGCCGGGCGAATGTCGCGTTCGACGGCTGGGAGCACACCAGGGCCGGCAGAGCATCTGTCATCGTATTCCGGGCGACGACGCGTCTCATGAGATCTAATTACACCTATCGAGGCGGGGGAAATGAGTTGAGAAGGGCCGAATGGAGATTCTTTAAGGTAGATGTGCATTCTTATGTGCACGAAAGTGTGAATTAAACTTGTCGTTATGGAAATCTACGGATGATGTGCTTTATTTATTGATGATCGTATTGTAAAAGTGAAAAAATTACGTTTCGTCTCCGAGTTTTTGTTTGTATTCATTGAAATACTTGCGCATTGCCATTTAGAGAATTTTATTTATTTTCTTTATTAAGAAATCAGCTGTTGTTCTTTAGTACATGCATTTCGTAAAGCATAGTTATTTACCCTCCCAAAAAATTGTATTCGCTGACTTAATTTTTCGAAAAAATATGATTAAATACTACTTTCCTCTGGTGTCTTTTGGAGAAAAATAGCGTTAAAAAAAGAATAAAATTATAAAATGTAGGTGTTTCTATAGAGGATTCCATTGCTGCAAAAATATCGAAAGTAAATTTACTACTCCACATACTAAATTTCCGCTTCATTTGATCGCAGCGGGAATCGTATTATCTGAAGGAAGAATTTCTTATTATCTGTAATTAAATGAGATAAACGCAACGACTTGCCGTCCAACTACCTCTAAACTAGTAGTCATTCTCAATTTAAGATGTTTCTAAAAGCACGCAATATCTTCATCATGAGTGATCACTCTAACATCTACCGGTATCAGCCGGTTACTTTATTATGTTTTCATTCATGACTTTAAAAAATGCTAACCAATTAAAGAATTTTGTCACTTAAAATACAATTCCTGATGATATCAACTCGTGTCGATGGTCGTGAAATACGTCGATCTTCATGCGAAAGTTAGCAAATTTGTTCTTGTGGGATGAACATTGAATTACATTCGTAATTAATTCATCGCATAGTTTTAAAATCATGTTATTGGTAGACCACAGCCCACTTTTCGTCTCCCCAGCCCATTTAAATTCTTATACGTACTTCGAAAAGTCCCTACTCTCTGCACCATTAACCATTGCGGATCATAATTTTGGCATTTCGGCGGTGGCGCTTGGGTGGAGGGCGCCAGAAGCACCGCCTCTGGTGCCGTCCGACTGCCGTGGGTGGGAGGGGGACTGAGGGAGGGTGGAACATCTGTCATCGTTTTGCGAGCGACGCACCTGATGAGATCTAATTGCTGCTCGTAGTATGAGGGAAGGGAGGAAGGTGGATCAAGGGGCGTGCGGCTCCCAGGGGGGGTAAGGGGTTGCGAATGGGAGTGCGAAAGGCGAACCCACAAGGAGCAGGCAAATTCATTCCACTCAATCCCGTTTTCCGCCGCTCAAAATTTTCGCGAAAGCCTCACCCAATTACTCACCGATGCTGTGCGTGGTTCGCAAAAAAAAAAATATATTAAACGTAGGGAGTGCGAAAAACCGTTCCCGTGGGAAATTGAGATGGAGGGATCGGAGATCTTATTATTAACCCCAGTTGGACTTTGCGCAATTTTTCTCGCCATTTCGGAGGACTAATGTGGGGGTTGCTGAAAAAAGACTCTGTTGGGAGATACATGGTGGAGTCTCCAAATAAACTGCGATGGATGGAAAGATTAACGCCTTCTAGCCTTATTTCATCACACCTTTTTCAGAAGTGCCGTGTGCAGCGACTTATCTATGGCTCACCATATTCGTGGTAAATATTTCGTTCTTTACAGTATCCAAAGAAATACCATTCGTAGATTTTGTACATGTTGAATGTTACCGTGAAAATTATGCAACAATATGCATGGAAACTTTTGGTCATGCGTTTAAATGACTCGTGAATGAAGTAAAATTAAATATTTGTGAATTTATCGAATAATTTCACGGTCGTTTGCTTCACCGATAGCTCAAGATGTTGTTAAATTCATTTAAGATGAGACTTTACCCATGGTTCCATATTTTTCTGTGAATTTAATTTGCAAATGTAATGACACGTTTTCTTCGATCCTCAGCGGCTTATCAAAAACATATGTATTCTGTGTAGATAGTACTAAAGGAAGCATTTATTTAATCCCGATGCGATTTTTTGACCTCAAACATAATATTCCGTACTGATAATGAAGAATGCGCCGAGGAAAACTACAAGAAAGGAAGTGGCAAAGGATAGGGAAAAATGGAGGTTCGCATCCTGAAATCAAACTTTTCATATTGTATGCTGCGTCATGTATTGTGATAATGAGAAATGTAACAATTTAAAAGGCACTGATATTAATAATCTAAAACATAAACCAATTTACATGATGCATACAGTATTTCGTGTCGGATATAAGTTTTGTTTGGAGTGCATTGATTGGACGAGAGTGCATGAGGCTCCCGCATTTTGGAACGGCTTTGCTACTTTTCCCGCCTTAGTGAGGCGTCATGCTGTCATCGTCCCAGCGTGTGACTTCCATCCGTGATTGCCGACTAATTATCCCCGATTCAGAATCACGGGCGCGCGAAAGTGATTAGAGGGATTCGATGGAAGACCGCCGCTGTGGAAGAGACACTTGAGTTTACGCTTCGACGGTGCTTTCCCAGAAATCTGTTGGGTTTATCTTCCGCTCTCTATCCTTGACAAGTCATGTGGTGCATCAGCTAAACATCGCTTATGGAGTAAGTGCTTAAGTAACATTTTTTATTTATAGTTACAGTATTGTTGTTGAAGAAGAAATATTCGATGCCTGCAGAAAAAAATGCGTTGTAGTTTTCAATCTTACCCAGAAATCTGTTAGGTTTCTCGCTCTCGATCCTGGCTAACTAAGTTAACAGGTTCATACCTATACATCTAAAAAAAACATTAAATCAGTGTGACTTCTTGCATAAGGTTTTTTCAAATATATAGTTACAATATTATTTATAAAATGGAAATGTGTATTGCTTCCTGAAAAAAGCACATTCTTGCCTTTAATATTTCAAAAATAAATTATAATTAGCTTTGAAATCCAAATGAATTGATTCCATGAGTAAGTAAAATGGTTGCCTCGCAGCATCATCCTCCATTTCAACGTAAAATTAAAATTAACTATGAAAATGGATGAGTTCGATAAAAAACCTTGCTCATTCTACAGTTATTTCTGTAACATAGTTTCAACCAGTAGCATCATGGTAGCCAGAAATGATGGGAACCGGTCGAGTCAAAATTATCAAAGCCACGGGACAAAAAAATGTTATATTTACGGTTATCCATGATGACATAGTTACATCACTTTTTCTCGAAAATTAGTAAGTTTATGATATGAATTTAAATTGCACTATTGTAAATGAAACTCGGTCATTGTTATTGATACTTAAAACTTTAGGTAAAGTCGTAACTAAAGTCGAATAGAAAACCTGCGATCTACAACGGCTAGGTAGGGATGTATGGTTACATAATGATGCAAAAAATAAAAGTGTGCATATTTTTCGCTTAAATTACCTGTTTCGACGTATTACTGTCGTCATCGCCATCATCGCTATCACTGTCATGTCAGCTGCAGCCATATTCTCCATAAAATAGCATTACACATTTTATGATCCCAAATTTGTAATGAATTCGGGAAGTTGATGAGAAATGCGAATGCCTAGCATAACCCGCTGATGTGTTTTCAACAATTCTCTGGGAAGAAGTAAACCCGATTATTTCAACGTTGATTTAACCTTTTCTAAGTGGATATGGCCTTGTTTCCACTAGTTTGTTTTTCTAGATGCAATAAGGACTCGAAGTGATGTTGATTCATGGTTATTTTTTTCTGCTTCGCAACGTATTTTTACCCTGAACACATCATGGTATGCAAATATCATGACTCTTATAGTGAGATACTGCTGTTGTAATTGTTTGCTGTTACCACCTAGTTAAATTTGCTTTGTCGACCTCCCCGCCAAGGGTATTGTTTTATTCCTCGATAGTGCCTTCATTCACCTCTTCATTTATTGTTTGCATGTCCATGTAACTTTATGAGAGTGGAATAAAATAATATGAATTATAAATAACGAGGCCCTTGTTTTGTCCAAAATCTTAATTTTATTTTCTCGCGTCCAATAGTTCAATATTATTTATTTACTTAATACATATTGCAACAGGTAGACTATTGCGAGGTGGTAATATTAGAATTAAAATTAAATTAAAAAGAAAAAAATCCATCCCACATAAGAGTAAAGTAAAGGAACAGAAATATACCTACAGTATAAAAAAGAAAACACATAATTACGAAAATCATACTAGTAAAAATTAAAATTTGAGCCGAATAAACCAATTTCCATTGCTCTCAAATGAATCACGATGATATCAAATACCTATTGAGGAGCAATTATTCTGAAAAGTTTTAATATTTGCGGCGAAGATCGTAAAAGTTTCTTAAGGACCTACCTCTCTGAAGTGTTGACCTTATTTATAATATCTTTTTCGTCATATGTTTTATGAACTAGCCTACAACGTATACATTTACGTTCTGTTGTAAAATATTTTTGATAAAATACATGGTTGGATGATAAACGCTGGAGGATCACCATGACCCGAGGTCATCTTCTGCGCGGAATCTTCTCTCGAATGAGGGAAATGAATTGTTCTGGCGTTGATATTATCTTCATAATTTTTTTACCCTGCTTCCCTGGTGATTCTTTAAATGGAGTGAGTTATCCATGGATGACCCAGCTGCGACATATATCTGCCATGATTCGCCACAGCGGACCTTGCCAGTTCGACCCGCCCCGACCGCCCGTCTGCAATTTTTTCGCTCGGATGAGCCGCGGACATGATGTGTCGCTTCCTTCCTCCTTTTTATTCCACCACCACCACCCTCACCTCTACCACCCTTCTCTCCAACCACCCCCTCTGCTACCAACCCCCCTCCAGCTAACTTCCGCAATGAAATTCGCTCTCGCTTCTCTTTTTCCATTCTTATTCTCTCTCTCTCCCATTCCATCTTTCTTCCTTTCTTTCTTTTCCCCCGTGAAATACATCCCGTTGCTTCCGGCCGTGGGCTGGAGATTCTGGGTTAGTTTCACGTTGCTCTTTTTTGGGAGGAGGGGGTTGTAGAATGGGAGGAAAGGGTACAGGAAGTGAAGGGACCAATTTTACCCTTTGCGAAAAGAATGCCCGTGGCTGGAGTAAGAATAGTGGGAGTAGATACGATTCCAGTAACGGTCAACTCTTAAACTATTCTCTTTCTCAATAGGCCAAAAAAATATGCCAAATAAAAATTGGGCTAGGAACGAGAATTTTCCGGAGCTATTGACTATCATAATGTAAACGAGAAGGCTCGGACCTTTTATTTTTAGAGACTAAAGGATAAATTCATGAATGAAGCCTACCCATGCACGTATCAAGCAAGGGGATAGATAGGAGATTCGAATTCATTAGCCTAGAATTCGGTCTAATTTGGTGTCCTTTAGGGAGATTCAGTGTTCTAGGACTATCCGTTTTAGCAAATAGAAGATTAATCAGCATAGATTGTCTGACGTGACATAATTATTTAAATTACAGTAAAAGTTTTCTCATGAACGACTAATTTTTCATCCAGTATTTCTGGGCGAATGCTCGACTCCCATTCTCTTCAAGATACTTATTTTGGCTTCACATCATTCTGAGTCGGTACGCGTTACATAATGTGAATAAACTGCGTTTGCGATGCATTTACTGAATCGCTAGCACTCTAATACGGGACATAATGGATAGGCCATTCACCGATAGTGTTTTTTTATAGTAGATATATTTTTTATTATATTTTTACTATATATTTTACATTATAAGAGTGGATTAAGAAGTGCTCCTCCTCTTGACCGAAGAAATAGGTCATAATTGCTTTTTGACTTGCAAGGCCTTAAATAATAATTATGAAAGAAAACACTTCTTAAGTATTTTTCAAACTCAAATAAAACATGCACCGACGCCGGTTTCATTGGACAACTGTCATTTTCCAGGACCTTGAGAACAGAATTTACTGAAAAAGTGTTTCCTTCCGTCATCACTGAAAAATTCTGAGGATAAAACACGACTAATGTTTTTCTATTGAATAAGTACAGAATATATTCGTATGATGCGTAATACCCCAAGAAGTTCTGGTCTCGTATAACTTAATTATTTTTTCACGTATTTTTTCATGTACTTCGTGGCCCATCTACTTAAAATATCAGTTATTTTTTTAGAGCATCAGATAAGGCCGTATGCGTTTGTGCTTCAGATTTGACAGAAGGTGCTGTGATTGTTAAAGCAGGCAGATGGATTTTTGTGAAGGAGCGGGAGGTGGTAAGGAGAATGGTATATTTGGACTCATGCCTACGTGGCGTGGCGTAGCGTGGCGTGGCGTTAAAATCGCTGCTATCAGCTGTGCGTTCTGATCAGCTGAAAGACGGTGCCAGCGATGGTTTCAGCGACCGAAAAAGGGACGTGCAGAGCGAATGAAAAAAGGGATGGGATTTCCACCCCTAGGGTTTCCTATTATTTTTTTATTGCCTAAATCGAAAGATTATTACTCCTAGAGTACGTATTTCACGCTTTAAGATTTTTTAATGGCAATATCTATTTCTCGCTTTGAGGATTTGAGCGCCGATACGACGCAGGCTGCTAGCAGGTAGCAGAGTACCCTGCTAGCAGGTAGCAGAATACCCTGCTAGCAGGTAGCAGAATACCCTGCTAGCAGGTAGCGGAGTACCCTGCTAGCAGGTATCGCTTGGCTTAAATAAGGATTATTAATACCCTTTCAAACGAAGAAAACTTTCCGACCTTAGGCTGTTTTAATAGGTGATTATTAAGACATGTTTACCTGAGCTCTGTGCCTCATGCCTGCATTAGTAATTTCAGAAGATGTAAAACTATCTACTATATAGAAAACTACCTATCTACTCGTATAGAAACTAGGTCCCTGAGACGTCACGTGGGAGTGGCATCACATGGGCGCCAATCTGGCCTTTTTCAAATGAGGATAAAATTGACCATTGCCATTCGTCTAAACCGGTATTTCTAAAACCAAATAATTTGTATATTATGAATAGGGTAGAATGCCCTATTGTTGGCACCCCCCCAGTTGTTGGCACTCTTTAATTAACTGTGTGATATTAAGAGACAGAGATGTATTGCATTTTTGATACTTCTGTATTTAGAAGCAAAGAAGTTTACTTAATATGTGTCAGCGGTTCCGTCCACCTTACACCATTTGAGAAGTGACTGCGGACCATATAACCAAGTGCTGCATTTTCTTTGGTGAAATTTGAGGTTTTCTTAGCGGAAAATTAAGAATGTTACTTCATTTCGATGCGTTTTTTATCAATATCAACCCATTAAATAGTATGAAACTTAGATATATGTGATGATAGTGATTCCTCAATGAGGTTGTTTTTTACTTATATCCTGTTATCGTAATTAAAATTGATTTTTAGGGGGTGCCAATCACTGGTATGTAAATATTATCAAATTCCAGTGATTGGCACTGGGTGCCAAGTATTGGAAATTTCATCAACTACAGTTATATATTTATTTTGTTCGCCAAATGCATCGTACTGCTAATATAAATGCGTATTTTATACTTTGGCTCATAGAAATGAGCGCAACCAGTACTTGGCATGGGTGCCAATAACTAGGAAAATGGGTGCCAATAATTGGATATAGTCAAATTAATAATTTCAAAGAATTCCAAGCAAAACAATTGATAAGTGATAATGTAAAGAATTCGAGCAAAATAATCGCGGAAATCCTTTTAAGGGCAATACTCCCGAGAATAAGTGGTATCATGGCTATTTACGCAAATACCCTGAAATTTCTTACCGTTCATTTGAAGGAGTAACTGATGCAAGTGCATGCGTCAGCGATATCCTATATATATCAGAGGCTTGTTTAAAACTGTGGACGATATTCTTAAAGAGCAAAACAAGTTTGATATCCTCTCTGATCTGAATAGTAAGTTAATTGGCGACTAAACTACTTTCATGTCATGCCCTGAAAAGAACTTAGTGCTTGCCTCTCTGGATCAAAAAAATGTATATGAAGTTACCCCCACCGTCACGTGAAGGCAACGCTGACCGTCATAAGTACCTTTTCATCCTCAGGAAATACGTGTCCTCCGATGGTCATCTACCTTCTACAGAGGATCCCTAATAAAATAGTCCAAAAGGTTCCTAAAAAATGGGGAAAGGGCGTAGTGACAATGGGTGGATGAGGTCAGAAGTGTTTTTTAAATTTATTGGGAATGTTTTTCATCTTTATCTTTTGGAAAATAAAATCCCATTACCAGTAGTGTTGTTTGTAGATGGCCACAAAACCCACCTGCTATGCCACCGAAGTTCGCTATGCAAAGAATTTCAAATTATTCTAATTGCTCTGTACCAAAATTCCACAAAAATATTGCAACCCGCTTATGTGGCTGCCTTTAGGCCAATAAAGACTAAGTGGAAGGATGCCGTACTCGAATAGACCAAAAACCCTAACGCCGATTAAAGAGGATTTTGTTCCCATTCTTTCAGCCATATTGAATAATATTGACTTGTCTAGAATGGTTAAGAATGGTTTCAGGGCATTGGGTCTATATCCATGGAATCCCAACGCAATAGATTATTCTAAGTGTCTAGGAAAGCGTTCATCCAAAGTCAGTGTGAATATCTCAGTTTGTAAGATGAATACACTTCCATAAGATGATTTTTCTTTGATGGTGGGGGAAGAGCAAAGTGAAATTTTTTAAAGTATTCAACAAAATTTGGGAAAAGGGGAGGAATTCAGAGTTCTATATAGATTGTGGGAGCGCTATCAAATTACAATGCAAATTGATGGAGAATGAGGAAGATGGAACGGGTGAGAAAGTAATTGTACTTGTAAATAACCAGCATAACACAGAAGATACGACTACCGATAGATTTCTGTGGAGACTGAGGCAGCATTACCTGATATTCCTGCTGCACCACACACATTTGAGAACCCCCTTTTGAATCCTCTCTAATAGAGGCCGTAGAGCTCATTTCCCCCGTTCGCCAACTATTATCTGTCACAAAAACAATGTCTAAAGTCTTTCGCCATTGAATCTCATCGTTCACTGGCATTGGAAGAAAAGTCGTACTCACACCTGTCAGTGGAAGGAATTTACCAATGGTATGTGTAACTCCACTGTGGAGCAAAAGAACGTAGGAATTGAATGCAGCAGTTGCAAGAAGTTGCATCACCTAAATTGAGTCCCAAAAACACACCAAATGCATCTTCCAGATGATACTGTCTTTAATCTATTTGTTTGTCATGAATGCTATGAGTTTCCAGAGGACAGTACTTCCCAAAGTGATATACAGATATTTTGAATAGAAAAAACAAATATTATTCTAAATACATAATAAACATGTAAAGTTTTACTTTTTCGGCCCAAAAATAATTTGTTTTGAGCGTAAAATCATTAAAATGTAAAATTTTAATGTTACA
Source organism: Ischnura elegans (assembly GCF_921293095.1). Taxonomy (NCBI): domain Eukaryota; kingdom Metazoa; phylum Arthropoda; class Insecta; order Odonata; family Coenagrionidae; genus Ischnura; species Ischnura elegans. Next base: position 109,850,853 of record NC_060251.1, read on the forward strand.
TCATTAGATTTTCATTTAAAGATATTTTACCACCTCTCACTGTTTTAATATACTTACAGGTAAGATAATGATCGATTCAGTAGCTCAAAAACATTATATTTCATTATTATATTATAACTTAAAAGAAAATGTGCTAAGCAGTGCATGAAAATCTGGTGTGCCAATAACTGGAATACAGTGTGCCAATAACTGGATAAAGTGTGCCAATAACTGGGATTATTGGACTTTTTAAACAATAATTTTTAGTAAATAGTTGTACGCATAATATAAATCGCTCACATGGGAATACTAAAGCAACATGTCTCTCAGATTTAAGGAAAGTTATAAATAAACTGAAGTTGTGACACAACGGTCACAAGAGTTAATTTTCTTCGTCAAGTTCCTTAAAGTGCCAATAACTGGGTAGTTTACCCTACACTAATGGTGGGTAACGAATCGCAATCAATGCCTTTCGCTTTATTTGATGAAGGAAACTACCCTATTGCAGAAAACAATCGCGAGCAATGGTTATTTTTCCGGCATCATCGGAGCGATACCTATGGCTATAGCTCGAAAAGGGACGGGGGAAATGAATGTGTGATTCAGGTCAAAGGACTTTAATTTTTCATTGTATAAAACGCAGAATTGTATACATTTATTAACTTTCGGCGCAAAGTTATAATTTCATTACTACTTGTCTTCATTTCGGCATTTTACATAAAATCTTTTCCTAGTAAACAAAAAATTCCGATATGAGTACTGTGTTTATAGTATGTTTATATGTGTGAAATTTGAAGTCATGGAATTTAAGTACCGTGGAAATGTAGATGATGTGGTGTAAAAAGTATATGTCCTGGCTTGAATGTGACTAAGTTTGTTCGCTATCACCCAAGAATGGTAATTAGTGCGGCATGTTGATGGCTTTCCGCAATCAATTTTTTTGCATGGAAATTATTAAAAAATGAATGCTTATTTGCGTGGAGGGTTATTTTTGTCTTTTTTTTACGATTTGTGGATGTTGCAGCCTGAGCTTGCAGGTACAGCTTGAGGATATGCCTATACACCACATTCGCCGGCCTCGTTGGATGTTTACATACATTGCTTGGAAATGCACAGGTCGCAGGTTCGATTCACGCCTGTATGGGTTTTTCTCTGTCCAGGCATTTAACGTGTTCTTCGGCCATTTTAAATGCAACAGAGGACTTCTTAGTTCTTATTTGCTTTGCAAATGAAGGTGGCATTACTTTTTTAAAGAATTAAATTCCCCTTGTTGTAAGCTACCGACAACTCCATTGGCATGAATAGGTACGGTGACAACAATTATAGGCCAGTGATACCCCGCGGGGAATGCATCTCTGCATTAATCATGTTTGTAGTGTTGCTGTCTCCACATTAATGATTGAAACTGAAATATTTATTCAGCTTCCATTGCTCCTGACATTATAATACCTAAGAAATAAATTTAAATAAAATCCGGATATTATGAATTTCAGGGTTTTGGCAGACCAAAACGGTTTTCGCCCAACTGTGCGACGGTCTCACTGGCTATCTACTGACACAATTCTATCGACAATGCACACTCCCTTGTCATGGCAACTTTGCCATGCCGACCTCCTACACCTCCATGTCCTTTGTCTCCTACTTTCCAACCCTTTCATTCTCACCCTTCCGTCTTTTTCTGTGTTCCTCCCTCGCTCTTACGCCTTCCTATTCCTCTCCCTTTTACATTGACACCGGGTTTCCTTCGCTATCGTTCCTCATGGAGCAAACCTAATAAATCGAGCCATTGATGGGCAAACTACTGCCAGCGGACCACATTTGAATGTTCTATGGGGCCGACACGCCATTATACCTGATGTGAGGAATAATAAGCTCTTATAAAAAATTTTTTTTTAAAAAAACCAGCCTTTATATTTAGATTACAGGGGATGAGCAACGTTTATATATGACACAAAGCAAAAAAACTCAGTGACCCCGAAAAACCAAAAGTGACGTATTAAAAAAGTCACTATATTTATTAAATTTTCAGTGAATGGTAAGCCCCCTATGTTTCAAAATGCCACCCCTATGCTTTTAAATGCCTACCCCTATGTTAAAAATGCCACCCCCCTATGTTAAAAATGCCACCCCGTACGTTTTATGTAACGGTAAAACAATATTCAAACATTTACAAAGCCTTAAAATTGTTAATAAATATATGAAGATCATAATTAGCTGTTGTACAGTTTTCACAAATTAAATGTATATGTGAATAAATGAGAAAATTGTAAAGATTCGTGCAGTGTGTACAAAAATAAATATAAATGTTTTGGGGGGCTATAGGTTGACTGGGGGGTGGTTAAAGGGGGGTTGGAGAGAAAAAGTTATATTTTCATGTATTGTCATCGGAAATGAAGAAGTGTGCAAAATTTCAGCGTTTTTGCTTCACAGGAAGTGAGTCAAATTTCAGTTACAAGATTTGTACCAGACAAACAGACAAACAAACAGACAGGTTGGTGAGTTGATATAAAGGCTGGAAAAAAGGATACGCATATGCTGCAAGAAATATGAATTTTGGAATATTAGATAAATATTAAAAAATGCAGTCACAGTTTCAATAATCACCTTCTCCATTATCTCAGACATCAATGATACTCCATGCAATAAAACGAGGACATTTTGGAAAATTTATCATTTCCCTATATTGATAAATTGTAATGGCCCGCCCTAAGTTTATTTTCCATTTCCGTGGATAAGATGTTTAATAATTTTTTCTTCCTCGTACCTAAGCCATCGCTCACCTCTTCAAGTCCATTACCCACGAGTTGTCGTCGAATACTGTTTTTATGGTATGATATGCACTATGGTCGCGCGTTTGCGCGTTTCGTCAAGAACTGCTACGGACGTACAGACAGTGTTACCCAGATGTTAAGCGAATTAGGCTGGGAGCCGCTGGAGACTCGGAGGCTGCGCGCTAGACTTAGATTGCTTGAACAATTGAGAATGGATATCTTTAAGAGCGACACAGAGAACATAATATTAGAGCCACACTATATTTCCAGGTCCGTTTTTCCCCCGAACCATAAAGGACTTTAATAAACGCTAGTCCCAACTTCGTGAGAACACTTCATTTTTTTTAAAGCTGTAAACGTCTGGTGTCCTAACACCCCCTGGCACACGCCTTTTAGGCGGCTTGCGGGGTATAATGTAGATGTAGGTGGTCTCAGTGGTAGTGGAAGTAGTTGGCAGTTTCTCTCTGTGGCCGTTTCGTACACATCTCTCTCCGCAATGCGCAACCCGTTGTACTCACCCCGTGCCTCCCACTATTCAGCCTTTCTCTTCGATTCTCTTTTGCCTGATCCTTGTTTTCCTCTCCAGTTCGTATTGGCGCCGGGTTTCTCTCCACCCTTCCTTCGTAAGCGATCCATGCTGTCGGTCACCTCTTCCAACGATATACTTACGTAATAAAATTTCCTTTGCTTCAAAAATATATTGGAAGCTTCCTTATTTTAAGTAATTCATCCTCTTGTTGAACGTTAATCAGCTTTATTAATTTTTGTAGAAGTAAAATTGAAGTCGTAAATCACTCTTGAACAGCAATCGTAACTATGTAAATATCAAATGTAAGGTTGGCCAATATTCAACACCCTTGTCGTAAGTTACTTTCTGCTCCTATGGTCGTAAATATGTATGACAGAGGGTGCGGATTCACTGGAAGTTGCAGTAGATAGCAGGTTTTACTTAATGGCGGATTTGTTTACAATCATCCCAACAGTTCACTCTCTCCGTTGTCATGGCGATTTTGCACCGCCATCCTCCCGCTCCCACCCTAAGTGCTTAGCTGCCCCCCCTCCCTCTCTTTCCCCTTTCGCATTGCATTCCTGTTGCCTTGCCTCCTCATTCATCCTTGCCTTCTCTCTTCGTCCATTCCTTCCTTCCGTCCCTGGAGCCGCAAACGAATGAAAGGGCACTCGCTCCGCACGGCAACTCGGCCATTCCCTTCAATCCCTCCTTTTCATTCTCGCTCTCATTCCAAAAGGGTTCTCCCTCTCCCGCGTGGCTTTGTACTCCCTTGCGCGGAAAATATCCCTCCCTTTTGTAGCTCATGTCCTTTTCCCTGGTGGAAATCCCCCGGCCAAAATAATATGAAAGAAAAAAACCTCCCTGATTATTTCTCTCCATTCTCGGGCCTCCTTCCTCCATTTTATTTGAAAGGGAAACATCCATCCTTGATTTCATATTCCTCTCTTCTTTTCTTTGCTTCATTTTTACGAGTGCGACGAGGAGGGTCTTGCGGGCTCGTGAGTTTGGGCCATGTTCACGCCGCTGTGAGGATTTTCAGCCCACTGTATAGAGGTCCCTTTTTTGTGGATGCTCGTAAATGGATTCATTTTTATCGCCTGGGAGCGCGCGGAAAGATTCTATCTGCAATTTTCGGAGTTTCTATGGTGGTCGTTGAGGAGGGAAGCGGCGGTTCTTTTGCTTTTTCTCGAACGCTTTGTGAATGAAAGAATGGCTAATCTACTGGATCGGGAGTTCTTTAAATGTTCCTAGTGCCTGAAAAAATCCCAGATAGTTTTTGCCACCGAAAAAGTCATTTCTAGGATCTTAATGATGAGATCTTCATTATTTCCGAGCAATGACTGGTTTATGTAGTTTCTTATTATTTACCGGGTACGCCATTATTTGATAATCAAATACATTATCATAGATGTTATTGTCGCTAATGTTATTAGAAGTATTAATTGTTTTCGACTCTAATGTTATGAAAAATTAAAGATCTAGTTCAATGCTTGGTAAAATATTCCCTAATATTAAAAATAGTTATGTATCAATAAAATTGCTGCACACTTTCTGACAACATTACACTTTTTGGTATATTTAGGTTCAAAATGTTTCAACAGATGACGTATCTTCTCTACAAGAGCTGTTAGGACCTGTTTAAAGTTATTTCTAGGCTTTGTAGAAAGGGTTATTAAGGTATGTTTTCAAAATAAAAACAGCTGACGCATTTCACTTACAATTAGTGATTACGATGCTCTAAAACGATTGTATAGAGTTTGAAAATTCTGTAAAATCAATAATATTATGCATTTATGAAAGTAATTATTTGATTTTAGAAATTAGTAATATATATATGCGGTAAAAATAAAGTAATTGCTGAACATCAGTTCAGTGCATTAAATCATAATTTCTCAAGTTATTTTGATTTTATTTGTATTTATTATTTGTTTAAGTACCATGGTATAACACTCTTTAAATTAACTGTATATAGCTAATGTATGTTTATAATACTGTGGTCACATTTAATCTCTAAATTCGTTACCGCTGGCTTTCCGGTCTTTTGAAACGGTGCGAATATTCCACCGGAAATCATCTTCTTTCACAAGATTTCGATCCCGAATCTACCCTTATTTGCGCCTGGTGTTCTATCATAATAGCTACCAAGGCATATTATTCCTCAGCGGAATTTTAATTGCCTTAGAGGACATTGACGATGTTTCAAATTCTGGGTTTTAGCCTTGGAAATATGATGGTATGCGCACAATGGCTTGTGGCAATGGATATCCGCCAATATACACCTTATCTTATCTTTCCCTCTTATTATTACTGGTCAACAATCCTAGGATTGGTTTGACGCAGCTCTCCACTAAGTTCTCCTATCAGCTAATCTTTTCACACCTACGTATTTCTTCTCTTTCGCATCTTTCTTCACATGTTCCATATATTTTGTTCGAGGTCTTCCTTTTCCGTTCTTGCCTTCCACTTGTCCCTCGACGATTGTTTTCAACAGGCCATCATGTCTCAAGATGTGACTTATAAGGTTGTTCCGTCTTCTTGTTCAGGTTTTCATGAGTCTTCTCTTCTCTCCTACACTTCTTAGGACTTCCTCGTTACTAACTCGGTCGATCTATTTGATTTTCATCATTCTTCTGTAGAACCACATTTCGAAGGCCTCCATCCTTGCTTTCTCCGCTGCGGTCATTGTCCATGCCTCACTTCCGTATAAATCAAGGACATAACCGCGGAATAGCTAGCAGAGTACTTCAACTGAGTCACTCACAGATGCTACAAGAGGGGGAAGCATCATTTGCCTTGACCAGGACTCGAACCCGGATCTTTCGCGTTCGCGCTAGGTGTTCAGGTACCAATATAAAAGTAGGGGAAGAATCTCTACGTAAAATTTTCTGACCTTTTCTATGTAAGGTTTGGAAAACCTAATATAAATTTGCCCAAATTGTGTTTTCTTTGCATTAGTCCTAAATTGTATGATAATTTACCCCTTGAAATCGAATCTGTTTAGTAATCCATAGAATGGTTTTTCAAATTATGAGAGGATTTCTTTCTTCATCAATTGTGTCTTTAAATTCTCTAAGACCCGTTATAAAAGTAATGTTGTCGCTTTTTGGCATTTTAATTGCAATTAATCATTATTTTGGCACATTCATTGTAATTAATTAATTTTTACTAAAATTTCTCCACGATGATGTTGAGTTGTCAATGTTGGTTGGTTCAGTGTTTTCCCATATCTCGCCTCCATGGCCTAATTTCTCTCTCCTTTTCTCATCCACAAGATCCATTAGTCCGTTTATGAACTCCATTATCCCTTGACCTCTCAATGACCACTCTTCAACCACTTAACACCCTAATCCTTATCTCATGCAAAGTGTCCGTTCTCCTAAGTGACCATTACGCGCTTCTCCTGCTCGTTCTCTTTCTTACCGCGTTGCCCCTCCTGCTTTCTCGATCTCCCACACGTCTTAAAAGCCGCACTTATCTTTCGTGGGCTCGTTACTCTAAAGAAGGGGCAGTTTTAGTGGGCGGCAAAATCACTTTTTTCTTCAGATCTCCTGTACCTACATACGAATCACACATAGTTACTCTAATAAATGCAATAATAGATCAGAAATTAAGAATATTTGCAACTTTTTTATAATCCAATTCTCCAAAATTACCTAAGTGTAACATTATTACAAAACAGCTAAAAAACAAATAACTCTACGATATTTCAATCAAGGTGCTGCTCAAAAATGTTTTCATCATGATTTTTATGATACGTTTGTAATTCTTTTTTCATTATATCGCAATTTATGACTGTCCTAATCTGCTTAAACTTCATCATAATACATAAAAGCCTCGAGGAAGAGCATTTCATGCTTGATACGTTGGCGAAATGAAGTGTTTTATTTTGTAGACCTGCATCTCAATAAATGGTCTACTAATAAATTGCCTTTACTTTTTATTTGCTTTGCTGCCAATAAATAGTTTCCATAGCGACCAAATTCCATTTCCATCCTTTCCATTTCCGTCCACAATACGTCACAGTGCCTACCTCCCTTCCCCCGCCATATTCCACGTGCATAGTCTTTCACATCCGTTGACGGGACAGTGCCACACGGGAATCGGTCTCCCTAAACCACGAAACCATGTTTGCACCCCTTCTCCATGAATCTTAATATATTTCTCCTCCCCATATCTCTCGTCCATCCCCCACAATGCAATGCTCTTTCGGAATGTCCGCTAGTGGATAGAGGGGCGGCTAATCGCCAGGGCCATCTGTCGATAAATTCCCGAGTCCCTTCCGCTGATCAGGGGGACATTCGTCGTCCTTCTATCTGCGCTGCCATTGCCGGTTGATACGACCCAAGGGTGAGGCGATTTACGTGGGGAAGTAGCAGTAGGTAATTAATTCAGCAAACCCTCCCCTAATACCTATCAAAACGGATTCGGGAAGGTCAGGCGGGGCAGGGTGGATTGACCATCGGGTCTTTCCCATTCACGGGACATTGCGACATCCGCAGCACACATTCCCCCGCGCATCTTCCATCGTACCGTCCGCATTTCAATGTGGGGAGGGAGAATTTGGTCCATCGCGGCCGCTATCTGTCGTCCGAGTGAATGGTGCTTGTATCCCCCAGGGCACCATGCCTAGCCCTTCCGCGTGTTCTGCACAGTGAGGGGAGTGGTCCGAATCTCTGTGCCGCAATCTTATCTTGCCCACCCCCTCTCCTCAGGAAATCGAGGGCTGCTCTGGCCCTGATCCGAGACAACTCAGAAAGCTACTCGGGTTTCCTACCGGGTCAATGTGTATATGACTGCCGACGTTTCGGTAACTGGGTCGGTTTCCATATTCAGGTCTGAGAACATATCCAAAAATCACCCTGATCCGCTGAATCAAACTCTCGGAGAGCTCCCATGTCAATTTAGACATTATGGCTTCTGACGTTTCGGTAACTGAGTCTATTTCCATCTTCAGGGCTGATATCAATGTAAAGAATCACCCTGATTTCCTGAATCATTCGTCTCAGAAAGCTATTCGGGTTTCCCACCGGGTTGAAATCATGGCTGCCGACGTTTCAGAACATTAGTGACTGTATCTCTTCAGGGCTGATTTTATGTCAAAAATCACGTGTTGGGAAACCCGATTAGCCTTCTTAGATGCTTTACGCAGGGAAAACGCCTGAGAATATTCCACTGAATGATAGGTCGTACCTATCACTCAGGAAAATATCAAGGCAATGACAATTGTGCTTGGAAGTCATGGAAACGCCTAGGAAGTTAGATTATGCTGAGAAAAAACTCTGGAGGGGAAGCAAAAAGATAAAAATCATGGTTGGACAAGTTGTTCCATTAGAGCGGCTAAATGGGCGTTTTGCTGGGCGACAAAGTGTATCGCTCACTTGGCGCCACCTATTTGTCTTTATTTCTGCATATATTACTTGGCTTTATTGCTACTGTTCGACTATATTTCACAGTATATCCAGCCGGAGTTTCACATGTATAATCCCCAAACGCGGATCTTTTGCCATTGGCCTGAAGAGCGAGAAATATCGAAAATTCGGACTGGAAATAAGGGTGAAGTCTTGAACTCGAAAATTAAAAGTTTGCATCGTATCGTATCTTTCGCTTGCTCGTTGCCGATGTTCTACCATTGCCGATTTTTATGGATGCTTAAAACTAATTTTTTCCGTTTCTTTGTATGTCACTTCATTACACAGGCCAACAAATAAATTTTGTTTGAAAACTTTTTTTTATTTTAATAGCTAATCTTTGTACACTTGTATGTACCGAATCCAAACCTGGCCTTAGTTTTTTTGTATCACCCATAGTTTCCAAGCAATATGTATTTAACATTTAGTCTAATACCCCTATACGATATACAGGGAAATCAATGAAACACTGTGTAGCATCATAAAAGTGTTTGTATTTACTCTTCACTACATCGTGATAAAATGTTTTGTATTAACTACAGCGTGATAATACAGGGTTCACTTGTTAACAGGTCTTCATTTGTTGGTCTTCATTTTCTTTCCCTTTTTTCCTTGAAGCTTCTTGTGTAGCATTTTCTAGGATGAATCGCTTGCTGAACTTCTCGATGGAGTATCAACAGTAATCCCCCATTATCTTCGTTCATTAGACCTACTTTTTCAATTTTATTAAACTATAAAAAAAGCTATTTAATCCTTTAAATATTGCTTGATTTCATAAATTTAACTGTAAAATGTGAATAAATGGTGGGTGATACAACTTTAAAACTATCATATTTGGATTCAGTAACTTAAAAAAAAGAATAAGGTATTTTCAGTAAAAAAGTTTTTTCATTTTTGGCCTATGTAATCGAGCTATTAGCGGTGAAAAATCAGCGTCTCGACCACTTCGCTGATAAGGGAGTAGAACTTCTTCTGAGTGGGTCACTATGTTCTCTGCTTCTAGGCCTCACGTGGTTCTTCGCCATTCATAATTATGTATCCATTCCTTCCACATATGAGCGTTTTTTTTAACGATTTTGAATGAATCGGAACTCAAATGACGTCACTCACGCTACGTGTCCACTGGTGACCTAATGTCGACACTATATCTGGAGATTCATCTCGGAACTGCGTCTATTGAAGTCTCGAGGTCTTCAATACTCGGGTCTTGTAGATTTATCTCAACAATATATCCATTGAAGGAGGAGCATTGCTATCGCATCATTCGCTATTAGAATACGGATACATGAGACCACTTTGAGAAGAACATTGTTTCTAATTCGTATACTTAGTTCCTTCTGAGTCTCTGGGAAGTATGCGTGTCCACCGTTGCAACAATTGAAGTCTCCGAGACTTTTTGCATGTTCTCTCTTAGAATGGTCTCACTCCCGTTTCCATTCTTGATTTACTCTGAATCTTAATGCCACTAATGGGACACAAATCGGAAGTGCCGGAAAAATGAGTCCAAAATTGCTTTATTTGCAACAGCTGCGTGAAACTTACTATACCTTATACGATCAAGCCTAGTAAACCGCGTAACGTCAAAAAAACCAAGGCTCTCCACTCTTCTCTTATTCTGGCCCAATGCCGCTTCATTTTTTTTTACTGTTTACTCGTCGAAAGTTGGCTGCAAAATATAGTGCATATGTGCTGTTATATGGAACATAAAACTCCTCACTCAATTTTCGCGAAGATCAAGAAAATTGCTGATTTATATTTGCAAGTATGTGTCGCTTTGACGAAAAGATGATACAATGTCGTTAATACAGCAAGATTCATGGTGAAATAATGTTTACGATTGCCATTCAACTGATATTTTATTTAATAGAAAAAGTTTTGCTGTTATTGGATAAAAATAAAATTTCTCTCGTGAAAATGTCGCTACGCCTTAACAATTATGCAAGCTATACACGGATACATTACTCTTCCACGTTCAGTATACCTTTAACTTAGTTCCTTACCCCTCGATGGATGATGGAAAAAAACTTTTTCAATATTGTCTCTCTAAAGGTATTTTGTATTTACCGCGCGGTCACGAACTTATCTCCATAATAGGGTGGTTTCCTATTATTTTTTATTGCTTAAATCGAAAGATTATTACTCCTGCAGTACGCATTTCACGCTTTTATATTTTTATACGACTATATCTATTTTTCGCTATTAAATGAAAAGTGAAAATTTTCAAGCGCGCGAAAACGCGACGACTAAGTATGAATGTTGGGAAAAGCCCGTGTGAAGTCAGCCTAGTTCCCGCTGCCGCATTGTGAGGTGACCTTGGGGCGAGGATGTGTGCACCGCGGCGATGAAGACCGCTAGCAGGTAGCGCTTGGCTTAAATATGGATTATATTTACCTAATCAAACGAAGGAAACTTTCCGACCTTTGACAATTTTAATAAGTGATTTTTAAGAGATGTTTCCCTAAGCTCTGTTCCTCATGCATCCATTGGTAATCTCAGACGATGTAAAACTCCTATCCTCTCGTGTAGAAACTAGGTCCCTGTGACGTCACGTGGAGTGGCATCGTATGGGCGCCAATCTGGCCTTTTTCAAATGCAGTGAAAATTGATCATTGTTATTCGTCTAAACTGGGATTTCTAAAACCAAATAATTTGTATATTATGAGTACCCTAATGGTAGGTTACGAATCGTAATCAATGCCTTTCGTTTTCTATGATGAAGGAAACTACCCTGTTTTTTGGCAGCACTTCTCCGTCTCCTAAGCCGTTTTTATGCGTCCTAATAGTCATATGGAAAGGAATCCAAGCCCTGATAAATGTATGTCATATATCCCTTATTCTATTTCTGCATCCCCGAATGTGTCTATGTTTGAGAGCTATGGCACGCTATGCGTCTTATTCAAATGATTTCAGCGCATGAAAATTGGTGGCGTATTGATTGAAGATGTTGGTGTGAACGCTGTCAATTTATCTGATGGTGTTACGTATGGAAAATATTCTGATTATAATTTTAATGACTTTTTTTGCACAAAATGCATGATTTTACTTAGCATTTGAAAATAAGTTCCCTATTATGGGCTGAAGGAACGAGGATCGTTCAACTAATCTTTAGAAAAATGTATAAAAACAAATTATATTGGGTGAATCTTTTTTACATTTTTCATTAGCGTTCTTTCAGCCATATAAAATTTTATAAGCATTTCTCCAAGCATTTTATCAAGCATTTTAAATCCGTCCAAAAAGTAAAGTTTCGGGATCTCCTCAAAATAGGCGATGACCTCTTTCATAGACGTAAACCTTTGTCCGCAAAGTCATTTCTTCAAGTTGTGAAAAGTCACCGAAGGCCAAATCTGATGAATACGCTGAATTTTGTAAAAATCAAAACTTTAATTCTGTAATTCTGGCACTTGACTCTGAACCGGTGTGAGCTCTGAACAGAATCGGCAACAAAAATAAAACTATGGAATGAGTAGAGCTGAAACTTTAATAGCTGACTCGTCACGAGTGCTACTTCCAAGTCAACATTATTTTTTAACATTAAGAGAGCAATTTCTTGAAGATTTATTGAACGACCTTCGTTATTGACTCGATACCACGAAGCAGAAGAATTGTATTACTATGTTCGGCGTTCATCTAGCTTTTATTCTTGTCCAACATGTTTAATTAAGTCTGAAAACAAATTATGTAGTCACAGCATCTGTCGCGCCGAAGGCGCGTTCAACGCTGTACCGGTAAACCATGTTTACCACAACCAGCCAGTTTACAATACAATGGGTTTTTTGCGCATATGTTTATGTTGTTTGAAGTATTGTGGGTTTGCGTTAACAGAATCTTACATACTAAACAGTTGATTATATAAAAAAGGAATTTTACAGAAGTAGAACTTGTAAAGTATACATTTTTTTGAGATTATTTTGGTAATTTTTAATTACTTATATTTTCATTTTTAATCGTTTTGTAATTATTATATATTTTTTTAATCTTTTCAATTGCTTTAATTTTCTCTCTTTTATTTTAATCATTTTATCTTTTTGTTTTCTTCAATTATTATATTTTTTTTCTCCAAAAACATATTGATTGTTACGAATTTATTTGAAAGTAATAATAAACATAGCTAAATGTTAAAAGGGAGGAATATATATATTGTAACAGCTAATTTTGAGTTGTTTTGTATTGGATTGGTTGTTACGATTGATGGGAGGAGGACAATGAGGCGGACAATAATGAGCAGCAGAGGTGGAGTGGGGGCGATTGTTGTTGACGGCGCGGGGAGGAGTGTAAGGGGTAGTGATGGGCAAAGTCGACCATTTTATTGATTCAATAATTTTGACTCGAGTCACATAAGTGATTCAATCAAATGATTCAATCATTATGATCGAAAAGACTCAAATGAATCAAGATCGAAAAGACTCAAAGGTGTCATGATTGAAAAGACTCAAAAAGGAATCATGATCGAAAAGACTCAAAAGGAATCATGATCGAAAAGACTCAATCAATGGATGTAATAAATCACTTTGAATAATCGAATAAATACTGCCTCATCTGCGAAGAGCATTGGTAACGCTGATTGCTATCCATATTATCATTTCATATACTATTTTAGTTGTGAATTCCTAGATGAGTAAATTACATTGCAAAAATGAAGGAAGTAGTGCCATGAAAATATTTGGGAAGGCAAAACTGCCACAGTTTCTTAACACTAATAGAATAATTTCTAACTATATATCTCAAAATATAACACAAAATACACCACACACTATGCATGAATCTGATCTGCAGGATAATTTTATGAACGGCACAATAAAATGTAACCAGCTTTAACTTCTACTTCTTAACGTTCTCCAACAGGAGTCATCTTAATATTTTCCTTTTACGTATATTGGTGTAATTAATACTGATAACTGCTGGAAAACATTTAAGAAAAAGATTACACAAGTATTCAGTTCTTCATAACATAGTATTTAATTTTCTCACAACTATTTCTGCCCTGACGAAAATAGATCAAGCATCGATCGTTCCAAATTTTGAAACAAACCGGAAACCGGGATGATTGATATGAAACCGGAAGTCGGAGTGATTGATGATTGATGATCGACTTGTTTAACGAAATGAATCATGAGTCATTTGATTCACCTAGTGATTCAATCTTTTTGATCGAATCGTTCATGATCGACCCATCACTAGTAAGGGGAGTTGGATTGTAATAGTCGTGACGTGCGGATGTATTTTTGCTCCCGAGTTTGTTTATAAAGTGCAATATGAATATTTCTGAACCATTGAAGAGAAAATAAAAAAACGTTACAATATTCGGTTAAAATAGTCCTGTTTATGGATCTCTGAGATACGCTCTCTAGGTGGAATGAATCTGAAGAAATAGCAATGCAGAACTGTCGTCATTGGATTTCTGTGGGTGGCAAACTCGTCTCATCTAGTATCGTAAGCTGGCGGTAGGAATTTGGCTCCATTTGAGCACTTTCCTCTGAGCCAATAGATCATCATCAGAAACGCATTCAAGGTCTGCAAATTCGCGATGGTGATGCATGGGGACAGAAATGCATCGGTTGCGACCGACGCATCCTTCTTTGTACGGGACTGCAAAGCAGCCGCGGGAACAGCAGCCCTTCCCTTCTGTGCCATGACCCACCCCTCTGACGAGAAAGGATTGCCCAGACCCACCGCACTGGGTGTGTGTGGCTACACACAGTGCGCGATGCACTAAATAGGTGCAAAGCAACCCTCGAACCACCCCATCTCCCACTGCATCCCCTCCAGCTCGTAACTCACCGTCCCACAGTCCGCAATGCAACCCCTTTGCGCCCCCGCGTGTCTCCATTTACGGATCCGTTTGGGAGGAAATTAATCGGACGTCAGGTGGGGACTGGGACAACATCCCTAACTGGACTAGGCCCTGGGGGCGCAGGGGGAGGGCGAGGAATAGGGGGTTGAGAAGTCGATTGGTGGGTGGATCCCCTAGTGGGGGTCAGGGTTCGGAGCAATCGGGTTCACCTCACTGCACTTAAAAAATCAAATGCAACTTCAGTTTGAATTTATATTCTCATGCGCTACCGATATCGCTTGTTACTACAACTCATGGTCATTTGATTCTGTTGCATCTGAATCCTGTGTTGCATCAATATATTTTTAATACAATTAGAATAGTGTGTTCAATTGTGGTTATGCATCGTTTTTTATTATCTTCCAGACTTCCCAGGTTACATAGGTGTACCTAAGTTGAATCTATTCTGCATTTCCACCAATAACCAGAAAATTCCATTAATTCCACTAAAGTGGTTTAAAGCAAGAATCATGAGATAAGAATGAATTTATATAGAAATGCGGTTCGTGCTCGGGAAATTAAATACCATAGCTACCATGAGTGTGTCTATGAAGCTACTTTTCTAGGAATCCAGAATCCTAGCCTGTAATAGTAGAACTGTAATATTTTACGACCCAACGGATAGTAGTTGGCTTTTAGTCCTCGTCTCTCTCTTAATGAGTCGGCCAGCGGTGTTGAATAACAGTGTATAAAAAGCTTCCTTCCCCAGCCTACTTGCCATTTAACCCCAATACCGCTATTAAATATTTTGGAAGGACAGCAAAAACTGTTGCTTAATAGCAGTCTGTGGATAATGACTTTAGAAGAGACGGATCGGTGCAAGTTGGAACGAATAAAACGCCGAGAATTGAAAATTGGTACTGTTCCGATTCATAGCCATCCGGATTCATATAATTTCTGATTTTGGATGTTAATGCTTTTCTTCGCCACCATGCTTGCCAATTCACTCCACTTTTCCTTTTTTCAAATATTAGCTCGAATCGCTAGGGGTTGATCCACACTAGTCACTTGGCTATGACATGAGTTACGTAGTCCAAAACTTTCGAGATAAATTGATTTAAAGGTTGAAATTTCAATAATCTACTTATTTCTGGAATTTACCCTGCTTCATGTCAGCTTGTATACCATTGGACATGAGGTGTCAGTGAAAATGTGATCGAGTTGATGTGCCTGCTGCTGAGGTACGGATGAGTCAGATTTAGAAGAGCACACGTATTTGGGTACTTGGATGGTTATCGAGTTCCAAGATAAATATTTTTGTTACACGACCAGAAGTATTTTTCTGTATCCACCGATGGTTTTCACCCTAGAACTCTTATAGGAATCTTTAAATTTGCCTAACTGGATGATTTTTAACTATCTGGTGTACTTTAGTGCCTGCTTTCGAGCATATTTGTCCGATCTTTATCTGTGCTAGCTTCTGTGAATACTACCGATGTAATGAGACCACCGATAGAGGAGGAAATGGAGTCCATTGAAGCCAGTGGACGAGGCTAGAGGACGTGTTGGATGTGGGTCCAGTGATTCCTTTCATGTACTCTACCTCCCATTTATTCGTGCACACTCTCCAAGTGTTCTGTGATAATCCAATACTATAGCAAATATATGCCTTGTTCGTAAGGATTAAATCTGCCGTAAACTTGACTTATTCTTAACCAGACATATTAGTGACATTTTTCTTTCAAAAGAATTTTCTTTTTCTTCATCTAACCACTATCCTAATTTTATTTATTCCACTTTATGTTTCTGCGGACCACCTTAAGTTCTTAAGAATCTAGCCGGCCTCGGTGGCGCCGGGGTAAAATACCCGACTGCTAACCTAGAGGTCGCGGGTTCGAATCCCGCCTGGGTGGATTGACCATCATCCAGGGTATGGATGTTTGTGATTGTCAATCGATTTTATTGTAAGAGAGAACAATGCTGTCCTAAATTCACTTGAAAAATAAAGACGAAATTATTAAGTTCCGCAGCCACGCCTAGTTGATTCAAGATTAAGTTAAGCTATAGTGAAGGAGGTCAGGTAGTTATCTGGATTAGTTTTGACATTTTGTGGTAAAGAAACGTCTATGATAGAGGATTTTCCAGCTACTGGGTATATTATCGCTGTAATAGCATAAGGAGAAGAGGGAGGAATCTATTGAGGGCAATGAACGAGACTGGACTGTGCTTCGAATGGTGCTGTGATTAGACTGATGTGCTGGACCTCACTTCGCGATTGAATTGTGCATCTTTACGTCTGCACCGACGGAGCGAGGGTAGTATGGGAAGGTTTACGCCCCCCCCTCACCCCCTGCCCATTCCCGCCCGTGCATTATCCACCAAGTCCCGGGCCATTGTTGCTCCCGGCCGACCGTGCATTGTTCGAGGGAAAGTTTGGGAATATGGGCTGGGGCTTTGGTGGCTGTTCGGGAATTGGCCAGGCTGCATTGTTGCGTAGTGGGACCGGCTCATTGTGTGATTTACGGGGAGTGGGCGGATGAGGGGCGGGGGGTGGGTGAGGTTAATCGATGGTGCTGCCCTCCTGCGTGCTGATGGCGAAGTGCCGATACGCGCTTCTCCCTCTGTGGGGCTATTCACCGAGATAAATAGATAGGGAGAAGGGCGGGCGAATGGTCGAATCCTCCGAGTGGTTTCATAACGTGGTGTACTTTGCTCAACTCGCTAATTAATTATTTTGTGAGCCGTTCTGCCAAATTGTTCGAGCCTCGTGCGTTCCGCATACGTTACTGTCACATCTCCCTATTGAGGTATTCCCGGGGTCAGATTGTAATTAGTGTTCCACAGTGCCAATTTCATCTCTCTTTTATGAAGCATATTGTCACTCTGCTAAACCCTGAAGTACGTGTTGATTGGCCGTGAACAAGATGGAGCATCCATAGATTTGAGCTTGGTGAAATATCTTTTTGTTTCGGGCCTAGTATGCTGAAAATTCGGCATCATCGGTGGAGTTTAATTGGTTGGTGATTTTTCGCCAACAAAGCTCTTATGATTTTTCTCATCATTGGCACGCTTCCAGTCTCGTTCTTGCCACATGTGCAGAAACCGAAGAGCACAAAGTCTTGTATTTATACCTTACTAGCTGACCCGGCGAACTTCGTACCGCCTAAAAATCAATGAACTTACAGTTTACTTACACCATTTATAAATCACGAGCGGTTGTATCGTTTTTAATCATGTTTAATTTATTATAATAAAATAAGGATACAAATTCAATAAAACTACGTAAATGAGTACCAAAATTGCTTGTCAGAAAGACATTTTCTTTATTGAATCTACATAGGGTGGATCGGAGCACGTTTACGCGGATTTTTTTCAACAAATTTTCTTACGTTTTAGCTTAAGAAATTTTGGGCATTGTGGTTTAATAATGCAGTTCATAAAATAAAAATTATACGCATTCAGTTGTTGGCTATTTGCGTTATTAGTGGTAAAAAAATGTTTTTAGGTCCAAGTCTGTTGCATACACTTGGCCCATTCAGGGGGCAGGTTGACACAACCCCAGACCGACGCTTGACTGATGCTCAAAATCGTGCAAGAAAAGCCCCTATGAAGCAGCATTCGCATTAAATGACTTAAGGCGCGCCAGTTTTAGTATTTCTGTTTGGAAAAAAAGCACTGCGTAAACGTACTGTATGCGTAAACGCACCACGGTAAGCCCTATACATTCGGGTTTAATGTCTTGCGTCAAGCACCTTCTGATAAACAACATTTTTTGTTCTGTTATCAGGCGCAAGATGAAGCGGATGAAGCTAAATAAATATAGCGAAGCAAAGCAGTGACGCAGCGAGGGGAGGTTTTGGGGGATAACCCCCCCAAGAGCATAGAGAATTTTTTTATGAAAGATTTTGTTATTAATATTAGGGGGACGGATGACTAACAAACAAAACATATTCAACTATTCACACAGCCGCAAAACCCACTATTTTGAACCATTTATCTTAAAAAATGTCTGGGGGAGGTGCCCCCACACTTCCCGCTTACCTTAGCGAGTTTTCTATACCCTACAGACCCGTGGTATTAGCTGCGCCCAAAACCCCCTATCCTAGCTACGCACTTGAAGCGAAGGAAGAAATACAGAGGATGGTTTATCGACTCGTGAACATAGCACGCTAAATTGACCATGAGAAAATCATGGGTTTTCATTAGCACATGAGCACAAACAACACAAAAACTGAAAGAATGACCATGCGATTTTTTAATCGTTATCACGAATGCAACACGAATTGTAAATTGATTACGTTTAAGCTCAAAAGGGCATATGAGTTGAGATCATGGAATCTACGGAATGAGGACTTCCTAACCTTTGAATTTTCCTTTGAGTAAAGTTGCGTGAATCACATTCATCACCAATTTTTTTAATGATCAAACACGTTCCGTTGGATAGTTATGGTTGGTTTAGGCTTCGAAAGATCATGAGCACAGAAACTACATTTTTCTGTAAATCGTGCCTTGGTAAGCCAGGTACGTCCAAGGACTTAAAATATTCAGATAGATAGTTGGTGATTTTGTCTTCGTTTGTTACACATTTAAAAGATTCGAATCCATGCAGAGTACGAACTATTTGAATTTACCTCGTTTTAGTCATCCACATCTTCGTTATTGCTCGCTAAATCAACCATCTTTGATTCTTTTGGTGATCAATCATATTCTGGAACTCTTTGTTGATGAGCTCACTGAAACTAATTTGCAATCATTCCAAGGAAATGAGTTAAAACTACTCGATTCCTCGACAGGAACACGGACATTACCGTTTGTCAACAATTGCTTGGAGATTTGTTTACAAACACGGTAGTGAAGTGTCAACTCGAGCTGGGCCAACGCCACCTAAAGTAAAAGGCCTGAGGACTTCGCTGTGACGTCATGACGCGGAGGCCGAAATCGCCTCCGGAGGCATCGCGATATAAACGAGGGAGAAAAACGCACTTCAGAGGCAAATCGTCTACGATGTTTGATAATGAACATTGGGTTCGAGGAAACTGTCATTCAGAAAGAACGATTGCAGTACTTTACGCTAAAAATTGTAATACAATTACATCGAAGATCAAATGCCCATTCACTTCCATATTATATACTAACTATTATATTCCATATTATATTGATTCTGACGTGAGTTCATTCTAGCGGGAGGTGCGTTACACATTAAATCATTTCGTGAGTTAAAGTGATACGTATCTCGACGTACAGAGTACCAAAAGCTAGCCAGATATTAAGTACATACTACCACCAAATTTTGATGCGCAAGATGTTATTCTATAGGCTTTCTATTCTATCATTGGTATTCGGCATTTTACTTATTCCATTCTCTCTATCATAGAATGAGTAAAACGCCAAAAGTTTCAATGGCAAAATTAGCATTGAATGCAGAACTTGTATGAAATAAAAGTTTTAACTTGAATTAGAAATGAAGATTGAAACTTCATGATATGTTATAAGAAATTGCATACGTGGCAGAATCATAGTTCCAGGTTCCTATCTCAGTGACGCGACTGGAGGATGAAGTAGAATGCTGCAGCAGACCAATGGAAACGGATGGTGATACCTGTAACTTGTCTTAGATGTGATTAACAGGATAGGCTTACCCCTTTCAATCTCATTATAATTCACATCCAATGCAATAAAACATATTTTTAATGCTTAAAAATGGTTTAATAAGAATTTTTTTCACTTTATAAGAGTTACAATTTTCCTGCTAAATCCAGGTTTACTACAAGCATCACTTAATTTACGGCTGTAGTTCTTCAAAAATATGTTACATGCAACATATACAATTTTTTTAATTCCACTTGACATGTGATGGCCATCAGGACAGACTTCATCACTAAAAAAGTCACTCATTATCAATGCATTCATAGTTACGCTAAATAGAACAGTTCTTTGATTTGCTTCCCTAAGGAACTTCTCTTCCAAAGGGCCACTAACTATTTTACTAAACACAACAAAACAAAACAAAATAGCATTTTACGAGACTTCATGAGGAAGAAAAAGACCTCCACGGCTCAGACACTTAATAAAATCATCATTGTTATTATCCTCCAACATGCAGTCTTTTGAAAAAAAATCCTTACATGAGGAGCAGTTGACCTTCTTAAGGTAGGACCGTACACAATAACCCGCAATGTATGATAGCACCGGTACATGAGAGCTAACACCATTAATGTCATGCGGTTCAACAAAAATCTTGAAATGGATGAACGACCCTGACTCAGAGCCATCCATATCTATGATATCATCATCATCATCACCATCATCAACCGAATCAATCAAAATACTCTCACAAGCCTGTGACTTTAATCGTAACGGCAGGCACGTTTGTAGCCTTAATTTGGTTTCAGACTCATAGAGTTGTCGAATGGATACACGATAGTTGGAGCCTGACAGCCGCCTGTAGAAACCAAAGCGAGCCTCTAGAGCGTCTGTCTGGAATTTTCCTGGCAACATATACTCCATACCCAACTCATAAATGCAATATGAGGCCAACTCAATTAGAGCATGGGTGGTATGCATGAAGGCAGTCCTTGTTTCACGTGATAGATTACCACAACCACTCTCACTCCACCTATCAACCCACTCAAAAACACTCTCTAACAATTTCATTCCTTCACACCCCAAAGTTAATGGCTTTTGCAAAGCATCTCTTAGCCTTAAACCTTTGTAAGGTGTCTTGACATTGATTACCTTCCACCAGTTGGTAATAATCTTAATAAAGGCCGCAGTTCCTAAGGAATTCTCCAGTTGCTTGCTTCTCCCCAAAAAGGAAAGCGCGTTCACCACATTCTCGTTAAAAACTTGGAGAGCAAGTTTCACATTTTGTCGCTCTAAATTTGATGGATAGAGTGCTTTAATGGTTAATGAATGCCCATACCTCACAATGTCACCACACTCAAGGAAAAATAATTCACGAACAGTACTGAAAGAAGCTATTTCCTTTGGTTTGCAAGCATCATCGAAATTGGGGTAAAAAAATTGGTGTCCATTGCCTTGGTTAAGCCAATTATTTCTTATGCACTTCAGAATGTGCACAGATTCAAATAAAAAAAATAATGGCCTTGACTTATCATAGGGGTTGGGGTACACAATACTTAATTTGTTGGGGAAAGAAAATTTTGACACAGCCCTCCTATTGATAGAGTTGTTGTCTGAAACCAGGCTCACAATTCTATATCCAATACCTTCTAATGCCACAATGATGTTTTTAGTGACGGCGAATAATTCATCAGCAGAGAATTTACTCACATGAAGTATGTACACTACCTCTTTGAAAGAGGACATTAGACTAGACACCATGAATACATAAGCCGTTTTGGCAACACAAGGGGAGTTTTGACTTATGCCTACAATGCTACCACCCTTGTAGTCAACATAAGATTTTACATGAATTTCATCCATTATGAGCACCACATGTCTTTCATTGGTCTTGAGAGTAGAGAAAACAGTTTTGGCATATGCCAAATTGTGGGTCAAATCTCGCTGAGGGCTTAAATTATAACTGGCACACACTTGGCGGATGGTGGTGGGATGTGGGAGTTGAAACATACCGGAACTTCTGACAAACTTATAAGCATGGGGAGATATTGTAAAGAAAATACTGCAAAAAACAAAAGTTTCACTCCGATAACGATAAGAATGTTTACTACTCATCATAAGCTTTATCTGCTCAGTTAAGAAATTGACTGTGTCAACAAAATCATCAGAGGCGTGCAAAGAGTCCAAGAGCTGCAAAATTACCCCCAATTTATCCACCATACAAGAATTGGGGACAGGTTTGTCACTTATTAACGTTGTTAGCCCTGCTAATACCTCATTTACAGTATTGGTGTCTTTCACATACATTGGGAAGATGAAATTACCAATCTTATTCAGTTCAGCGTGGTCCATGAACACATTTAACATTAAATCCCGATCAATAATGACACATGCTTTCATTACTGGAAACGGATCTGCGATAATATGGCAAAGAAGCAATTTGTCTTTTTTTTAAATAAAGGAAAAGTCCCCAAAAGATACGAACTTTTGGAGCTTCTCAAAACATTCACCCAATGTTTTGAAGCTCCTTGCCTCCTCGTACAGCCTTCTTTCTTCTATACTATCTCTAATGCACTTCTCCAGTTGCTCCATTTCCTTCTTTCTTCTCTTCTCTTCAGGCTCCAAGCGAGCGTTCACTGAAGTACATGATGGACGTTCGGGAAATACTGATGGTACCGCCCCTTCTCTCAGCCTGGGCGCTGGAAGCTTTACCGTGATCAACTTCCCTGTGCTCTCATCAAACATAGATGTCTCCCACAAAACATCCTCAGACATGAAATGTTTGATGCACACCTATAAATATCAAAAATTGTATCGTTAATAGAGAGAGATGGTTATCTTCCAACTAATTACGATGTACGAATTGTGAATTTCGAAAAAAAGTCTCATCTAGGAAATTGTTTTAGTAGAATTATCTCCTCTTCTGCCATCATAAGAACTTTGGCCAACTTGCGGGGAGATACAAATACATAAATTATACCACGACGCAGCAAAATAGATGGACATTTCATTCATTAACAGGGAACTTAAATCAGGCAGTGCTCATTTTTTGCGAGATAATTGAAAACAAACGCGAGATAAACCCTTTTCGATATCCAAGACCCATGTGTAATTTAATAACTTTCACCACCTTACTCAATGCACACATACTCAACGCACATAACAATACAAAAGGACACTTGAAGTTGGCGGTAAATTATTAAATAACAAACGTATGTCAAAAATTCAAGCACAATAACATATACGTTCGGCATAAGCACGAATTAAAATATTTCCTAAAACAGAAGAATGTATGAAACCCATTTTTGAACTTTTTCCAGGGAATTTTAATTACTGTTAGGTGAAGTTATTAAGTTTAACTATTACATACTATAGTAGAAAGCAATAGTACTTACTCTGGAATAGGTAGTAGGAGTAACGTTAGTCCTATGAATGCTTCTTGTCCACTTCATCTTCAGCAGCTCATCATCTGGGAATCGAAACACCGAAACTTTTTCACCGCCCACATAATTTCCTCGGCAATGAGGCACACAACACTTATTAACCATTTTCTAGATTAACTTCCGGTGAATTTTAAAGTAATTTCCGGAAAACACGGCAATTAACAGCTTCGATTAACTTAAATCAACGTACAACTATATCACTTTCGCCCTTGAACTCGCGTTAATTCAAGCATGAATATAACACGGAGTCCCCTTGACTACAAGTAAACATTGGCCTCCGCTAAGTGACGTCACACAACAGAAGTCCTCAGGCCTTTTACTTTAGGTGGCGTTGGCTGGGCCACGGCTGGGCTTACAATCAGCTCGAATTAAATTTTTTAAATGTAATTTCAATTTAATTAATATTTTGAATATATTTAGTAATTAAAATGTTATATTGTTACTAAATTCAGTTATTAAAGTGGTAAAAACAAAACAAATTATTTAATTTGTAGTTTTGACCGACTTATCAATTGTTGTGTTACTATAACTCCTAAAAGCATGTCCATAGGAAAGAGATGAATTTTTTTGTGAAATTATCCTTTTTTTTTTAATGGCCTATATGTTAACCCCGCCTGAGACGAATCCAAAGAATCAAATCTCATTGAAATCGGTGCAGCCGTTCTCGAGTTATAAGTGTTCTAACTAACACGATTTTCGACTTTCTTTTATATATATAGATATATGAATAGGTAAGCCGTATGAAGCCGATTGATTGAAGTATTCATTTCATACGGCCTTCCTTCAGTATAAATACCAGGATTTCTGCTCTTCGGTTAGACAACTCTTGAAAATGATTCGTAAGCATTGAAACCGGTTGAGTAAGATTGATACTTTGCGTGCCATGGACGTAGTATTACGTCCTGTTAATCTTTCTGAAGATTGCCATGGACGTAATATTACGTCTTTCTGTTCCATTGACTTTGTTTGCGTGAAGGTGTAATATTTCGCCCGTGGTACTTTTCCAGTTTACTGCTTAGAGGTTTTGTTATTTCAAAAATCAACTGCTTGATGGAAAAAGAGTTATTTTAATGACTTGAGGACGAAAAGTCCTCTGTAGCTGCTGGCACCCTTTTCTCAGCCTACTTTGTGTGAAAATTCTTTGGAGGAAAGAACCGTTCGTTGAGGGTGCAGTGACGCTTTTTGTCATCCAGGATTTTGAATGCTATGCTTGGAACAATGCTTTTTTATGATTTCCATGGTTTAAATAGTTCAAATTGAGCGTAATGAAAAAATTATGCATTTTAGGGCGGTACATCATTTGTTGCAACTTTTTTATTTAAAAAACAGTAGGTTTTCATCGTTAAAATATGTATCTATAATTTAGCAATAAATGTTATTCAAGTCATTCATAAAGAAGAGATAGTCCATTTTTATTGAAATACACATCGATATAAATATATTTTTGATGATAGTGTTTAAGAAAAAATTGCGAATTTAGTAAAAAATGGCCAAATTTTTCAGTAGGGCTTAAAAATTCAGTGGGGCCGGCACTCAAAGCGTTAAAAAGCGTGGAAAAATACTACAGTTGTCTCAATTTTTACTACCTTATACCTATGACAATTAAATGTTAAAATCGCATGAGTATTGTATATCGTCTCGTACTGTACTGTATAGCTCCACGTTACAAATGAATCTAACACTTACCGTGCTGAACTTAGTACCTTAGATCTTTCTCTCAGTGCTGGCCGTTTCCAATAATTTTGTGTTATTTCTTAAGAACTAACCGTTGATGCGAGAAATAGGTGTTTGGTAATGAATGAATGAATTTTCCTTTTTTTTCATTCATTTGTTTAGAGGCTAGTACCACTTCGTTAATAAATAGCAAACTACGATTTTGAAAAAGACGGATGGCGTAATATGACGCCCGTAGCAAAAATCTAAGGATTTCACAAAAAAATTAATTTTTCTATCGTTTCTATTCATTTGCTTACTTTGAGGTTAGCTCCACATAGTTGAAAAATGGCAGGCTGCGAGTTTTTAAAAGACGGATGGCATAAAATTTCGTAGGTACCAAAAATCGAAGAATTTTACGTGGCTTAATATTACGCCCTTAGCACGCAAAGTGTTAACTATTCTACTTATCTACGGACGTCACTTGTAGCCGTAAAATAACTTGCTCAAGAGAATAATTCCTTGGTCTCCTTTTCCTTCCTATATCTAGTTATTTCCTGGTGTCAGTCGATCCATCGCTTTGCCATACGTTGCTTCTTTTTGGGTGCAATTTATCATTTTAAATGTAATCCTCTTCCACATGCCTTATATAGCTACAATTAAGTATAACTATAAAATTGGAACAATGCTTGATTTCATGATTAAATTTAGTTATTGGTAGAGCTCACACCGTGCGTGTAATGCCACTGGCGTCCGAATATCTCTCTTTCACTCAGGGGAGAGGGGCAATGGGGAACATGCACAATTTTTTCAAAGTACTAGAATAAGAAGGTCCATACCTAAAGTATACTCGCCGAAATTTTTGCGGATGAACAATGTTTTTTAGCTGAGTTATGAGTATTTGAAAATTGATCGTCATTGGCTGCTTGAAAACACGACGTCATCGGAGCGTGACGTCACGGCACGGTATCCACTGATGACAGACTGGGGAAGTGGATAGAAAATCGGTCTATGCTCAAACGCAAATTTGGCGAAAATATTTTCTGTTTCAACGTCAAATAGCAGATTGTTGCCAAGGAAAATTGATTGGCAAGGCATTATTGAAACAAATGAATGGGATTGTTTGGTAAGATTTGGAAGCAATCACTATTTTTCAGAAAATCAGCCGCCATAAGGGAGTCGACGAAAAGTAAACTGTCGTATTGTGCTTTCTTAAATCCCTTAATCCCTTAAATCCCTTAAAGTCAATTTGTCGTTTGAGGAACTTTTAAAAAGCTCGTTGATGATTTTTACTTCGACATCTTGCAAATCAAGACTCTGCCCTTCTACTCTCTTGGCGAAGTGAATGGTGTACCGTGCGATGACGTCAGAAGGCGTTTCAGGTCACGTGACATCAATCGATATTCGAGCACTTTTAATCAGCATTTAATGACGTTTGTGGAGGGCTAGGAGAGTTTTGACTCACATATTTGGACTCGTGAGAAAATTGTCTATTAGCATGATGAACAAATTTCATGCATGTTCCCCATTCCTTGCCTCGAATTGCCCTGCACATCGTCGATTTTATTTGAGCCTGTACAAGAGTATTACCTGGGGTTTTAACCTGGGATGCTGTAGTAAGTTGCTCAACATTATGCCAAATGTGCTCGTACTCTCTCAACTACATTTTCGATGTGTATGAATTAATTATAGCATATAAATGCTTTGATGGATATCTTCATAGAATTATCCTTGAGCAGATGCAACATGCCGTGGGTATATGTACGTTGCATTGCATATATTTAGGAAATATTTTTTTATTGCATATGTGGTTATCTGAATTTTATATTATAAATCTCTGGTAGGCTAATCTTTCCTTCTGATGAATTCCTTTGCGTTCAGCCTATTCGATGTGGCTACTTGATAACTTCGCTGGTGATAGACTTTTTTCACTTCCTGGCGGTCTTGACGTAATTTTGGCCTTCACCCTTCCTTCTTGCAGGGTATCATCACTCGTTTCATTTTCGTCTGATTTCTGCTCGTCCTTATTTCTCAGATTCGCGAGAATCTTGTTAGAATCCTCCTGTCTCTCTCTACGAGGACAACTATGCTCTCGGAAAATTGAAGCGCACTATTTTCCCCCGTGGATATGCACTCTCTTCGCTTCATAATGATTTTGTGGCTGTATATTCCGATGCAAACATTGAAAAAAAACTAGTTATAGCTAGCTAATAATTCTCTGGTTTCCAACCGCGTGTGGTTTTGAATAATTAGATCCAACGTTTCGAAGGCTGAGTCTGAATCTGATTTTGGAACCGATTACTCAAAAAAACATCTGGTGGAAAACCGGGGAGTTATTCCTTCAAACTACACACCTGTAAAAACTCAAATTCTACATGATCCCGGAGATAGGTATTACATCAGTCTCTTTGGAGGTATTGCCTTCAATGAAGCAAACTAGTGGGTGACTTCTTAAATAAATACCGATGGCATCTAGTCATCCTTAGTTAAGCGTCCTGAGATATTGTAGCCCTCCATTTCGCCTTTTACCAAAGCTAGCTCCTTCAGCCTCCTGATATTCTTCTATCCAATACCACCCGATGGGTCTGCATCAAGTACCTATCCGTTGATTTTCAATTTTTCAAAGTTCTCCAATCCTGAAACTGGCCCTTTGTTTCCCGAACCTGTGTATTTAGTTCTCTCGGGTTCTTTGTACTTTTTTGCCTGCCCAAAATTGGTATTAATTTTTTAGGCCTACTGAGTAGAAATTTCAATCAATACCAATGGCAGACTCCCGAAAATTCTTCACTTATAGCTAGAAAGTACGTGAGTATTGGATAGGTAGGTACCAAGTAAATGAATTTAATGTGTGTACTATGTATTTATTCGGAAGCCTTATTTCCCTCGGCTACCTTTCGCTGTGACCTGTCCCTGGTCCTTTTTTTCAGCCTCACAAGTGACCCGTCGAATCAATCGTTGCCCTTGTCTGTCGCAGGAGAGGATGGCCTTTTTTTTTGCCTTTCACCCCTTTGCCCAAGTGGGCAAAGCGAGGACGGGAACACGAGGCATATTCTGGACTCGGGCCATTGCCACTAGGGGAGAACACGACAACGGGGCGCTTGCTTTCATCGGGAGAAAGGTGAAAGCGGAACACGGGGAACAGACGCGACCGCTCTCATCCCTCCCTACCTTCCGACGATATCCTCACTCTAAGCATTCCTTTTTTTCTCCGCCGAGATGTAAGAAAGGTAGAGATTTAACGCCTCTCGGAGTTGGTCGTGACGCGACAAAAGGTCCTCGTCCGCTTCGGAGACAAAAGGGTTGCAGTTAGGATTTCTAGAGGGTGTCCATGGTGGACGAACCCTTACGTCTTCTCCGCGGAGGATATGTTAAGCGCGTGGAGTCTTACAAGCGCTTTGGGTGGAGTCAAACGAATCAATTCCACCCTTATCCTATTTGAGTTTTACGCCTTTTTAAAACAATTGTATGTGGTTTTATTTCCTTCCGAGACTGATATTAATATAATCAAATGAAATAAATTGTATATATTCGTTATATTTGGGTCATGATATGGAAAAGAAAGCAAGAATAATCAGAATTGTCTGATTCTGCTTTTCCACTTTCTTTCTTGTTATTCCGATTCAGAATTTCAATAGTCATTTATAACTGGTAATCGTCCACAGAAATCGATTTGGTGCCCGAGTGAGAAATATTTTATTTTGAAGGCGAATGAATTGAATGAAATATTTCAGGGTTAATGGCATTAGTTTTTAAGTAAATCTCATCGCAGCTTGCACGTGAAGCATCGAACTTCCTTTTCCCCCAAATTTTACGGTTCTAAGGGGGGTTTCCTTGCCGACTAAACCTTTTATTCTCCGCCCCTCTGCACCACCCTAGTCCTCTTAAAGGGTCATGTGTGCTCTCTCTCTTAAGGGTTGAAAGGGGTTACCTCCCCCGCTCCAGGGCGAGGAGGCAAGCAAGATTGCTTGCGCGGATGTTTCAGCGGTGCGGGGAGAAAGGGGGAAGGGTGTGAGCCGACCGAGGAAAGTGTTTCTCTGCGCGCCCTTTGGGAAGAGACACCGGGCGCGCCTTTTGGAGGCGCCGCGGAGAGCCCTGGGGGCGCCACCTCCAAGACGACGACGAGAAAGGGGTCGCCCTGATAAGAAGAAGAAGAAGTAAAGAAAAGAACTCTTGTGCTCCGAGTCAAGGCGTCCGGTCCAAGGGGATGTAATTTCTCGCCCCTAAACTCTCCCGCTCCCCTTCGCAAAGGCACCTCTTGCTTCTTTAAAAGGCCGTGTTTGGGGCGTCTTTGTTATGCTGCTATGGTGGTGGTGGCGGCAGGGTTGGAATGGGACAGACAAGTTAGATGAGTGTGGGCCTGAGGTTGGAAATTATGGGGATAAAAAAGAGTTCTGCACCCTGTTAGGGAAGTTTTGTGCAGGGTGTAAGGGATTTCTTCAAATGCCCGGGGTAATATTATCCTTTTTCATGTATCAAAAACATACTTTATTGCTAACTTATTGCTCGCGGAAATATTTCTGCGACACAATATAGTCTTCAAAGCAAGCGTTTATGATTTGCGCTCTACCAATTGCGGTAGAATCGGTTTTCACGCCATCCATCACCCCATAAATTGAAACATTCTTTAAAAAATAATATCATGGAAATAATTCACCAGATTTAGAAGTAGTGCATTGATTTTTTTAAGTCTATTTAAGCTATGAGCTAGAATTAATTTTTACATAATTATTTGATTTGATAATTTTTATGCCCCCCGCCTTTTTTCTCATGGATTTTGTTTCTATTTAGTGAGCGAATTTCTACTAAGGATGGATTTGAGCATAATTTCAAATGCAATTATGCTTGCATAAAAAGGACACACCTATCCATCAATTACCATTGGCATTGGCATCGGAACGGAAAACATGATTTTTGAGAAACATGATAGGCAATAGAAATAAAGTTACCTTGATTAGGAGAAAATAAAAAAAGTTCTGTGAAATGAATGCTCTCCAATAACGATGAAATGAAAGACAGAAAGGCTTTTTCCTTGATTAACATAAAATAGCTGCTCAGAGCTTCGGATAATGTCGAATCCCTTCAAATTTGCATGAAAGCTTTTATAATTTAGCATATTAAAAAAGTTGATTACCGTGAGGTCAGTGTGCTTGTCCTTTCCTAGGGAATCTTGAGTTGCACGATAGTGCATGATGCTAAATACTTAATTATTTTACTCCAATTTTAGAGTTCCTATTGAATACTATATATTTTATGGAAAAAATACCTTATTTTTCTATTGTTTATAGTCGAATTTAATCATATCATGTATAGTCTCTTTATTTTCCAAGCATATACACTTGGAATTTGACTTTGTTCCCAGTATTTGCCATAATAACAATTTTTGTTTTCTTTTTAATGTCTGTAACTTCATCAAAAATTAACTGAAAAAGTTAAAAAGTGGCCAGTTATTTAATTATTCATCTAAGTCTCTATTATATTTTTTAGATGAAAATTCAAGGTGACCTTCAACCTCCTGCATGAATTGAAATGAAATAGCCATACATATAAATGTATTGTTTCAAAAATTAACAAAATTATTATTAATTCTACGAAAACCTCTGTCCACTGCATTGGACACCAGGGATGAAAGATTTTAAAAGGGGCCCGCCCGGAGTACTTATTATCCAGGGAGGATGTACAAGGGTTTGAGGGGTTGTGATGGCGTTGGGGTGGTGGTGGGGAGAAAAAGGGTTTGCACCCTCCGTCCCAAAGCGTGGAGGCCCAAAGGCTCTCTCTCGTTTGAAAAGGGTCGAATAATTATGAGGACGCGAGAGTGTCCTCCTTTGCCTTGGGGATTGGCGCCAGGGCGGCGCTTAAGCGGGGCGCCACTTGCACACGGTCGTCGTTGGCAACTTTTGTCGAGTGCCGCCCCTTGAGGGTTCGGCGTGCTTATTTTCCCCCTGAAGCACCCGCTGCACGCATTAATTGCGCTCCGCCATTTTACGAGTGTAAGTGTGCCCCACGAGAGTTCCCTTGTGCCTTTTCTTATTCCAGCCGTTAACAACCGCGCCTCCAACGTTTGGAGTGCTTCGCGGTGGAGTTTTAAACGGTGTTGTACCCGTCGAGTTAGTAGTGTTCCACTGAGGCTAAGGCTTATTCTCGTTTGAGAACAGGAATTTCGTGAATACCCCGGGTTTCTTGTTTAAGGTGATTATCCATAGCTAGTGAAGGTATGAAGCATATTAGTCCCCTATTTTTGCCGGACTAATTTTCCTTGATCACGATATTTTTCTTTTTTTTTCTGCGGGTATAGATAATTTCTACTTCGTTAAACGCATTATCAGCAGTGTATCCCGTAATATTTCCCTTGACTACTTTTCATCATTTCAGAATCTTTTCCTAATTTCCTTTTGGCCTAATATAAAAAAAAGCGGATGTAAGTTAACTGCATCATCGCTATTTATGACAAAGTGAATTAGGGATCCATATGCTGAAATCCACGTGGATAGTATTATGAGTTTCGCAATTTAAGCCGCTGCACAGTGGGCGGAATACCCAATCTAGGCGGAAAAAAATATTTTTTTCTAAATTTGGGAAAAATATGAACTTTCTCCACATTTTTGTTAATTTATTAGTGGAAATTATTAGCCAATGATATTTTTAAGTATAAATTCGCTTTAAACTCAATTTTAGCCATTCAATACCATTTAACGGTAGTTAGGGTCTAGTCCTAAACCAGCGGTTTGACAATGGCAACCTTGCATGCACATCCGATAATGGTACTTCCTTTTACTTGCCCAGGAATTGTGACAGTCTCCAAAACTATATCTTCCAAATCGTAGAAAATAATGGCACTCTTGTTTGCGGGGTAGGCGGTTTATGGCAGTACATGCGACAGCGTACGTGCGGCTAACAAAGAAACTTACCGTGATCACCCGCCTCCACGAATTCGATTCCGCACAAATTTTGTTGATTTTGACTGAGGCAGATGTAAAATATAGAAAAGAGATATAAATGATTTTATTGTATACGATCAGGTATTCAAATCATTCCTCAAGACAAAAAAAAACAAACATGAGCAGAGCAAGGCTACAAACATTCAAATAAAATAAAATATCTATTTCATTAATTCACTCAGTACAAGCGAAGAAGAGCAAAATAATAGTTTTATACAAATGGTAAAGGTGGCTAAAAGTTTAATTAATATTAATATACGAGTCAAAATTTTGAATGCATGTAATTTTCCCTGCGGCAGAATGATAATATTCACAATGATGTTATCATATTATTAGTCACTGTCTGACGTTTCGATTTCACTGCTATAATCTACCTCACTTTCTCCTGGTTTCACATGACTCTTTTAATAATTACAAAACTTCAGCAGAAATACCATTACTTTTCTTTGTACTTTGTTGACGTTTGTATGAAATGAAAGGATCTGAATAAATAAGCAACCTAATGAAGGCATCCTCAATATTTGCGGAACGAGAAATCTTCATAGCATGTCTACTCCTAATTTTTTAAAATCCTTTTCTCTTGCCTCCTGTGCCTCTTCTGACAACTGTCCAATAAGAAGAATGGCTGATTCTATTATGGAAGCATCATGTATTACTTTTATTGGCCGGCAGAATTCAGTGGACGACGGTTGTGGATTTTTCCACAGTATCGTTCAATTCCCCACTAGTCCCTGCATTTCATATAATTCTAGAGGTACGAGAGAGATGACAAACATAGATGAATCATTCTGAGCACCCTCGTTAAGTTTCATAGCGCTGTTTATATACGCTTTGACCACTACTAGCGTCACACCCCCATTTCAACATTAAATGCAGTTCTCTCTTAATAGTGCACTGCATGAGAACATCCTTTTGCGC
Source organism: Ischnura elegans (assembly GCF_921293095.1). NCBI lineage: Eukaryota > Metazoa > Arthropoda > Insecta > Odonata > Coenagrionidae > Ischnura > Ischnura elegans. The sequence goes on from NC_060251.1 coordinate 109,883,827, forward strand.
TAGTGCAATGCGTTCGATTGTGTGGTCCAAAAGAGCTAGTAATTTATTTCTGCACACCTTTCTTGTACTTTTAAAGTTTCCTTAGGAGGATAGCTCTGCAATTTTGACTATTTTAACACATCATAAGACGGGTAAATGTTGCTTAATCTGTCATTCGCTCCTGTCCTGATTCTCGTGTACTGCGCCTTTGCCAATCCAGTTTCAATCAGAAGCGCTAGCGCCTCCTCTCCAGGTATAGTGTGTTATGGGGGCGAATTGTAGGCTTTCTTTAGTTTATTAGCCCTACTAAGTAGTTTGGGTAACTGCTCTCACCATAGCTGCAGCGTCTCGTTTCCCAGATGAAAGGAGAGAATACTGGGCCGCGAACACGATTTCATCCTCTGTGCGCGACTTAATCAACGGCTGCACTCTCGTCCGTTTCGCTCTATCCGTGCAGTGTTTGAACACTTTTCTGGGTCTTCCCTTGGAAGTTGATGGCTCAGCTTCGGCACTAAAGTTAATTCTGAGACGTTTTTCTGTCTCTTTTTTGGGCAGGAGCAATGGGTTTTGAAGCCACGTATTATATTTTTTTAAACGCCACTTTTTTTAAACGCCTGGCGTAATTGTTTAAAAAATTCCTAATAGCTACACTGTTACACTTCTTAGCATCAATTTCACTGTGACTCAACTCAAATTTCTTCATTAAATAATCTGGTAATGAGTCTATTGTCTCGATTTTGTCGTGAAGTAGGCTACATAGCTCTCCGTGCGTCACGACAGCGCTCTCCATGTCGCCAGAAAAAAACACAAAAACTATATTTCCGCACTTTTCCGCACCAAATCCTTTTATGGCCTCATTTTTAAATACATTCTCTAGACATTATTACTTAAATTAGCTTGGCATCCCTAGAACATTTTTTTATAAGTCAAACCAAACATTTGGTATCACAAAAAATCAAGTATTTTTGCAATGTTTATTTCAAAAAACAGTAAAAAAATTGAAATGGCAAATGTAACACTAAATATCATGAAAAACGGTGGAACATACCATAAAAATAGTAATCCAAATTCTACATATATGCCTTTTGCACTGGTCACCTTACTGCAAGCTCTTCACTTCACTGTCAAAACACAACTGAGCCTGGTCGGAAATTGGTCTCCGTAGAAAGGGTGCCTTTAAATGGCCATAGCGGCGCTATTTTGCCGAGGGTAGTGACCTCAATGGTGAAAAAGGGTGCTCCAACTATCCCAGGATAAGGCTAACGGCAAAAATTGTCCTAACTGTAAAGTCGGTTTTTGGACTTTTTTCCGCCTAGATCCTGCATTCCGCCCACTGTGCGCTGTAGATAAAAGCCTGTTTAGATAAAATACACTAGGCATTTTTCCCTTTTGTCGTTTATGCTGAAGATCCTTGACCCTCAGTTTACTAATTTCAAATAAAGCGAAGTATCTTTGGGTTTGATGCTAAAATGTCTTTCGGAAGCATTTATGTAAGTTTATTTTATCTCTCTCATTTAGGTGTTTCATTTTTAACTTGGTAATAATACTATCTATTTGGCGAGATAGTTTAACCACCCACTGAATTTCTAAAAATAATCTTTTAGGTAGACATGTACACTGAAGGCTTTTAATTGCCTCAATAAAAATATCAGAGACAGCGTGTAATGTCTTAGCCACAGTTAAAGGGCATGGTAAACGTCTGACGGCCGGGTGCGAGAATGTTCCCAAACATTATGGTTGATTTCATCTGATTTTTTAATTTTTTAATGAACTTTAATAAACTAATTTCAGTAATGAGGTCGTTTTATCGTCTTTTTTTAACTGAGTCATAATTCAGCCAATTTTGGATGAGATATCGTTGAAACGAAGCATAAATGTGGCCTTTGGTGAGACGGAGTTATTTTATGAGTGCGAATCTTAATAGTTGGTTTAATTAATTACTTTTTGATATCGTTTCTCTTCTGATTCTACTGCAGAGATTTCTGTTAATCTCGGTGATGTCGTGTTTTTTTTTCGCCATGAAAGTTGTATCTCCCGTTATTGGTACATGTTCTTTTTGCAAACTTCCCGGTGCTGCTATTGTTTGATGTGCCTGGGACCTCGATGGTCGTGTTCTTCGTGGCTGGTGCTCTCCGTCATAAGCGCCCCCATGCGACCGAAAACAATACTGGCGCATCGTTTGAACATCGTTGAGACATCGTTTTGCATGTCAGAAGCGCAGGCATGTTTGAGTTGAGAAGCCGCTCTGCGGTCGTATGTCGTCAAACGATTGGCGCATTCGGTCCCACTGGACACACAGTAGCGGCGGCGCCGCGAACTGGAAGTCTAAAAAAATAAGAGAACAAAAGAGCATCGTTCGGGACGGAGGGCAATAATACTTGGCTGTCGTCTTTCAAGCGGCAAACGTGAATCGGGGTGCATGCCTGCGCGAAATGACGATTCCGCGACGTGCATGTGTTTATATGTATTATACTCGCTTTGCTCGCTTGGGGGCTCTGCCCCCCAGGCCCCCCCGAAAAAGGCCTGCGGCTTAATGCTCACTGTGGGAGGTCTTACACTTTTTCTTTGCTACTTGTTACTTAAGAATCGTTTACTTTTAAGCTGGCTAGCTTAGGTATTAGCTATTTTTCCACTTTCACGTAAAACGAACGCATGGTACGTAGGCTACAATATGAATATAAATATTTATAAAGAGTAACGTCTTTCTGAGGGGCTAAAAAGGTAAAATAAATTTCTATGAGTCTGAGAGTCTCTCTAACTTATTCAATTCTGATACAAAAAACGCTGAGACCATGTTCCACTGTAACACCCTATGCATACGTAATATCATAACAGAACGACTTTAAGTATTACAATGAAAAACACGTTTATTAATTATATTTCACAAAACTCTACCGAATTCTTGATATACGAATAAGATGTAAGAGCTGTTCCCCTTCGTAAGTTTTAGAGAGAGATGATACTCATAATAGAATTACGTTGGAACTTAATATCAATATCTAGAGCAAATGCCCCGTAGCATGAATTGGGGCTAGTATGACGAATTTTATCGAAATATTATTTATGATGATCGCGAATGATTTCACTTCAGAAATACCTCTATTTAAAGTTTTAATGAATTGGGATACACAAATATCTCAGCTCACAAATATATAGCTTTAATATCAAACGAAATGCGCAATAAATCTGATGAGTAACAGATGAAAGCCTTTGGTGTACAAGACATTGTGAATGTCAAGATTTCGATAATTTTCACAGTTGAATAACTTAGTCACTCAAGGAAACGTTATTTTCGCAAGACAAATAATTGAATAAGAAATACCTTTATTTGCACTTATCCTCCATATTGTATTATTCACTGCCTTTGATGCACCAGCTCACGGATAACAATGCACATTTAAAAGGACATTAACGGAAAAAAGAACGTAAACAAAAATAAAAAGTTATCGCCATCATAAAAAATGAAAATAAAATCATCTTTACCTACCTATATTTTATGGAAGTCTTGTTTAAAAGTCTTTCTACTACCATCGTGTATCGCCAACAAGACACGAACTACAGCCAACGGCAAGAATCATCCTTTAAAAATGGCATTATGTACACTTGTTAACTATGAAATCAATAAGAACCACACTTTCGTTGTAACATACTAATAACAATAAGTAATTTCCTATCGTATATTTCTCCGCTTTTCGTTTGAATACGCTTTGATGTAAACAGATGTTTGTTCATGTGGAAAGAAGACGTAAAGAAATAGACATTTCAAAAATATCTTTCTAAATTTCCTACCTTTATCAGTATTTCGTTTTAATTCCTTTATCTTCTTTTCCAATTTAGTTTCTCTTGCTTGCATAAACAAAGGTGTTACTATGATTTGTTTCGGTTAGTGGTAGTTTTCTGGGGCCAAGAAATGGTCAGGTATACTGGACGGAAGGGCGAACCTTTTTCGAACCCTTTCTCGGGGTCTCAGAGATAATCCGTGTGCTCAGGAGACGGGCTTCACAGTATGAGGTAACCGCTGCCGATATGACCTGTCGTAGTACATTTTTTACTTTACTAATGTCAATACTTAGAGGTAAAGAAATGCACCCATCATACTCATAGTCGTTGGGAGATTAAATGCGTCTTTTGATCGAGGTTCTACGATGAGAAATAAGGATTTTACGAAAAGGCATCAAATTTACGCCCATTGCCTCCGTTGAACTGGCAACGCCGAAATTTTGTGAGTGGAGGGGGGAACGCGAAAAGCTCCTTTTTCTCCCCCCACTCCAACTTTAAGCTTGTCCACGTGTACGAGTGTATCCGGAATTCTGGTGACTAAGTTTCGCAAAGGTGTTTGGCAGGGTGTGAGCTTTCGCTGACCTTCACTACTTCATTTATTCTTCTATATCTACATAGCTCCATGCGAGCCAAGGGTGCCTGGCAGGGGGTGACAAATCACCAAGATCACCACAAGCGCATGGAAAAATAAAAGCATGTAATCGCCATCTACATAATACCCTTAGAGCCACCTCTAGGGTGTTTGGCAGGGGGTGACAAATCACCAACATGCAGCATGCAACAGGACCGCCACATGCACACCGCACGGTCATAGAAATATTACGCATACTAGCAAAATATGAGTGCTTATTTATTAAAAAAAACTTGCTAATGGTTAGTAATTCCTAGAGCAAATACATGCAAGGTTAGAACTATGAAGAAAAACAAGCAATGAGTGATCCTAGCGAGCCACGCCATTAATCCTATCAATTGAGACAACATTGCTATCCTTAATAGTACGAGGGATGAATGATATTTTAAATCTCTCTGTTTTGCAGTCTATTTCTTTTATTTTTTTTTCATGATCACGTCTACTGTTATACGATATCTTTTAGTTTCAATGGCGTTCTTATATCATTCTGAAAATGTAACATTTGACATGTGTGTACATTATATAAGTTTGAAAAATGAGAATTGTTTTCGTTTTTAACACCTATGTCTGTGATTCCATTTGATGCAGCTGTTATCCATGCGGCAACTCTCATGAAAAGCACATGTACTGCATGTTAGGTTGTAGTTTCCATAGTTTTTCTTGTCTTATTTCGGGGAGTGATAATATTTCTGATTAGTCAGCCCTTAAAATTGATCAGATTCAGATATGATTTCCCATGTTAATACATATATAAGTTCCATACCCGGAAAAACGTCCTGTAAAAGCATCAAAACTTGTCTAAGGCACGCTTATAATTTTCCCTTAATTACTTTTTTGTGGCGAATTAACTGCTGCTGGTGCTGACTTAGCTCAGATTACGGTCTTCAATTAACAGAGGATATTTATTTTTAGCCAAAATAATAGTTGTGACACATATTTACATTACATGTAAATGTTTTATCTTGATATCAATAGAATTACATTTTCGATTTTGGAGTGGCAACGAATCTGCAATCCTGGTTTTCAGTTTAAATTCAACAGCTAAAAATACTTAAATAAAATACGTGTTTAACTACTTTTTTACGGTAGCTTATTCCTCTTATGAGTTTATAATTTCAAATAGCATGATCATAACGATATTTTACGGGTGAAACTATAGGATGTAGAATACGATAATTCTGCTTACTTTGCTAGTCTTCTGATGCGATTGAAAAGGAAACATGGACATTCCGGAAGAATATACAACGTAATCTGATGGCCAATAACGATATTTTTTATTGTAACTCATAAGAATTTGATGAGGAAAGGCGATATCACGACCCGGTTCCTGCTTGTTATTCCCTGGCATACATCTACGTGGGGAACTTCGTGACGTCACGCCCGCACTGAGTTTCAGCTGAGACCACCTCCTATTATACGCACCTTGCGCCTGAAGTAACTTGAATTGTATCCGAGCTAACTCCATCCAAAACAACTCTCTGTTCGCGATCCTTTAGGAAATCTTTGATCCAACCAATAACGTGTGTATCTATGCCGTATGCTTCCAACTTTTGAATCAGCTTTAAATGCGGAATCTTATCGAATGCTTTTCTGAAGTCTAAAAATATGGCGTCGACTCGAACATATCTGTCACCCGCGGATAAGATATCGTGAACGAAGAACGTCCTTCACGCGGTTCAGCTAACCCTTCGCGGTTGCAGTGAGTCCTTCAGTACTTGTTCGTTCTACATCATAGAAAGTTTCATTATGCTTTTACAAGTACGTGTTTGGGTAACAAATTCATATCTTTTCCTTGACATTAATCTGACATTATTTGAAAACCGCCGTCTAATAGTACTTTTTGGACGCGGTCACTCAAAAGTTCTCTTATTCAGGAAATGACATCCTCATACAGGCCGTAAGATTTCAGTTTTATTATTAACTTTCCGTGGGGTACTTTATCAAATGCATTTTTGAAATCAAGAAAAAAAAAGCGTCTGCCGGAATGTTGCCCTTTAAGGAAACTAAAATTTCGTGGGCGAAAACCTAAAAAAAGATAACGGTGTTTAGCATGACCTACTTTTCCTGAATCCATGTTGTTCTCATTGACAAGTTTTGCGCTACTAGGTGTTTCATTTCTGAGCTGACTGCGATATGTTCAAGGACTTTGCTTGAGATGGACGTTAAAGATATCGGTCTGTAATTAGATGGCTATTCCTTTTCTCCACTTTTGAATATTAGCCTTACATTGGCAGTTTTCCAGTCATTAGGTACTTGTACATCATCTACACGTACATAATACCTTGTGAGCCACCTCTAGGGTGTTTGGCAGGGGGTTACATCGTGTTGCTTGATGGATTTACTGAATATTTACTGCAAGAAGGGGGCAACTTCTGAGGCTACTTCTCTATAAAGGCGAGAAGGGATTTGGACCAGGTGATTTATTTGGACTGAGCGATTTCGATGTATGTTCTATTCCGTGAGCACAAATGTCAATAAGCGACATGTTTCGTATGCAGACATTGCACACTGTCTCGGGTGAGTTCTCAGAAGGCTCTGAACACGCTCTTGAAGTAGGAATTTAATAAATTGGCTTTATTTGAACTGTTTTTCAACACAACTCCATTATCGTTTCTCAGCGAACACACGGTAGATCGTTTTCCTTAAACTTCCCTAACAAAAGACCAAAATGCTTTTGGGTTTTCCCGTAACTGCTCCACTAGTGTTTTTATTTTAAAATTCGTGATCGCATTCCTTCCTGCCGACTTTAGATAACATTCATTTTTTAGTTATTAACTCGCGATCATTGGCGAATAAATCCGTGCTGACTCTTTTCATTTTAGTATGGCATACTCTCAGTCGCCTCAATGAATTTCTCCTTTCCGCGTCATACCATCTCGGTTCGCTACCTTCTTTTTTTGTTTTACTAGGGATGTAGCTATTTATTCTCAAAGGTACGAGCGATATAAAAGCTTTCCAAGTACCCTCTACCTTTAACTTTACCATTAATTATTGAAACACGGGGAAAGCAATTTTTAGATAACTCTTAAACCAATCAAAATCAGCCCTTTTAAAAATAAAAATTGTACGTTCCGTTTTAAAATTTCCAACGGTATTTAGAGAAAACTTTGCTATTGCTACCTTATGGTCACTTATTCCCTCGACGGTGCTCACGTTTAATACCTGATGAGGTATGTTTGTCGCTAATAAATTAAGAATACTCTCTTTTCTCTATTTGGTACGGATGCTATATGAAATAATTAATCTGATGTATAAACGTCTCTCAAATCACTTTACCCCTTCCACCAGCAATGATACTGTACGCCTCTTCATTGAGTAAAAAATAAGATGAGAACGGAAGCGAAAAGGCCATGAATGTTAAAATGCACTATAGGGTACTCCAAAATTAAAGATATCTACAGAACTGTTGCACGCTCTCAAGTCCACCGCTAATATCAATTTGAATGGCCATTCAAATAAAAGCCAATCAAACCAATATCTGAGGTAGACCTGAAAAGGGCATTGTAAATTAGCTACGATCACAGAAGATGGAAGCATTGTGAAACACATGAGCGGCTAAAAGCTTTGTCAGCTTGTTATATATTCTATTTATTTGGATAAAAGTATGCCAACGCTCTAATAAAATCAGCGTACAATTCCCCTTTGTATGGTGCCTACTTCTCCACACATATACCTCTAAATGTGTCTCAAAGGACTCCACGCATGTTCTACTGATCCTTCTCCTCACATCCCTCTTTATTGTAGACCACGAGTTCCATACGCTAGCGTATGGAACTCTTATAAAATAGGAATAATAGCTGAAATCAATCGAGTATTGCGCAAGGCAGCCAAATTTGTGATGAGTTGTTACGACAAAAAAGGCAGCGTTCCCAGTAAGTTACCCGAGTGGATGGGAATCTTTACAGGAGCGTAGGTTGAAGTATAGGCTTAACTCACTTAGGAAATTCGAAGAAGATATTTTCTAAAACGACGTGAATCATATCATTCGTTTACCATCGTACTATAGTAGACGTGATCATAGAATGAAATAAAAGAAATACGCTGAAAAACAGAGAGATTTAAAATGTCATTCTTCCCTCGTAACAAATAAGGATATCTTAATTGATCAAAGGTTGTCTCAATTGATACACTCATATTTTGCTAGTATGCGTAATATTTCTATGACCGTGCGGTGTGCATGTGGCGGTCCTGTTGCATGCTGCATGTTGGTGATTTGTCACCCCCTGCCAAACACCCTAGAGGTGGCTCTAAGGGTATTATGTAGATGGCGATTACATGCTTTTATTTTTCCATGCGCTTGTGGTGATCTTGGTGATTTGTCACCCCCTGCCAGGCACCCTTGGCTCGCATGGAGCTATGTAGATATAGAAGAATAAATGAAGTAGTGAAGGTCAGCGAAAGCTCACACCCTGCCAAACACCTTTGCGAAACTTAGTCACCAGAATTCCGGATACACTCGTACACGTGGACAAGCTTAAAGTTGGAGTGGGGGGAGAAAAAGGAGCTTTTCGCGTTCCCCCCTCCACTCACAAAATTTCGGCGTTGCCAGTTCAACGGAGGCAATGGGCGTAAATTTGATGCCTTTTCGTAAAATCCTTATTTCTCATCGTAGAACCTCGATCAAAAGACGCATTTAATCTCCCAACGACTATGAGTATGATGGGTGCATTTCTTTACCTCCAAGTATTGACATTAGTAAAGTAAAAAATGTACTACGACAGGTCATATCGGCAGCGGTTACCTCATACTGTGACGCTCGTCTCCTGAGCACCCGGATTATCTCTGAGACCCCGAGAAAGGGTTCGAAAAAGGGTCACCCTCCCATCCAGTATACCTGACCATTTCTTGGCCCCAGAAAACTACCACTAACCTTTGTTTCTATCATCGCCGCGCCGCCATTAGATTTTGGTGACCTTTTTTTGAACTAATCCTCATACTCAATTTTAATTGAATAGACAGTTAAATAATTGGAAATTTAGTGTTTTCATAATTTTTCCTGGGGTTTCAGACAATTTTATTCTTTCAAATTTAGTCTTCATAAGACTTTTTGTCGTATCTCGTCTCGTTCACCCCAAACATTTGTATGAGTGAGTGAATGAATGAATGAATGAGTGAGTGAGTGGTCGTTAAGGGGCTTTATGGAATATAGATGTACCTACATCCACATAATACCCTGCGAGCCACCTCTAGGGTGTTTGGTAGGGGGTGATCAATCACCAGCATACAGCATGCAATTGGACTCCCACATGCACACCACACGGTCCAAAAAACGTCACGCATAATAACAAACGATACTACCATATGCTGTTAGAAATAAAAATAAAATTAAGAAATATGCATTAAGTTTTACATAGGTTAGTAGGCTACAATACAAGTCATGCAGTCTATTTCTATCGCTGCCGTTATAATCTCTTATTGATCGTGAAAAAAAGACATTCTGAACCTGTCTGTTCTACAATCTATCTCTCTTATTTTATTTATAGGCTCTGATCTTCCGTAGTATGTTGGCGTCCGTAAGATATGGTTAACTTCGTTAGATATGGTTAACTTCGTATATGTGTGTGCACGATCGTAATCCGATATCTAAGGGTAGTCCTCATCCTCACACTCAGTAACTCCGCGAAATTCCCCGTTAATACTATGACAACAATTCGCAAGAGGGGTCTTGCAAATCCTTCCAACGCATCGCGTCTCTTTCACCATCTACGCTTTCCTCAAACTCTCTATTCAACTTTCCTTGTGTGTATATGTTTCCCTTATTTCTTCGACAAGAAGTTGGCTTCGGGCCTTCCATCAGGCCGATACTGGATGTTCCTGCCCCATCACCACTACTCAGCTCTTAAATGGCGAACGGCTCTATTTAGTACAGTTCTTTTGAGTCATTATTCCTTTTAGGGGATTGCATACAAATGGAACGAAACCCTAGGGCGGGCTCGCGAGGATACACTCCTGGGGCAGGGACTGTAAGCGCGAGCTTTTCACCTCTGCACCCAGATGGGGGAGGACCGGAAGGAGAAGGGAAGGAGGCGCCGCTGCGATAGCAGCCCGACGTTGCATCCTGGGACGGGATAGGTAAGGAAGGGAAGGGACGAAGAATCCCGCACCGTCACAAGGCAGGCGGGTCCTACCATCAGCGAAACCAGGCATCAGCCATTGCTATTCTAACAACTTTGGAGGATTATCCTATAAGGAGGAATAATCCAAGGGGATAGCATACAGGAAGCACTAGTCTGTTCCATTTAAGCTGGACTTTTTTTTTGCCACTTTGGTCTAATTTTAATCGATTTTCAAAAATTTTAATCGCGCGGATGTGAGATTAAGGCTATTAATTTATTTTCAAAATTGACTTCATATTATGTTTTCTTCGCTAAGAATAGCATTGAAAAGTTATGACGTTGATGGATCACATTTTCACGACTATAATATCGGTTAAAAGCCATAATTATAGGGTATTTCTCCATGGACTTCGGATCACTTTGCCCCTCTGCGACGCGAGAGGTATTGTATGAGGTGTAGGAGCTATTGTAAACCCATTTACAATCGCTGAGGTTGAAAACCTTTCCATTGAATAAAATAAAACAATAGCCCATTTTTAAGCTCACTTTTGGACCTAATAGTGTGAGCCTACTAATGAAAAATGAAAACTCTTATTATTTTATTTTCCATAATTGCTATTAGACATTGCAAATGGGAAATATCCTTCATGTGTGCTAACTTTGAGTAACTATTCTTCGAAGATTAAATTGTTGCGGGGATTTAAAAAAATCCTGTACCACATAAAACAGCACCAGTTTTTTACGTCGGAGATTTTAACTTAACAATCAAACTTGCACTAATATCAATGCCCTGGGTAGGGTCAACTTTCTCGGGTGGGACTCGAACCCTCAACCCTTCGTGTGGCAGATAAGGACTTTACCCTGTCGCCAGTGAAGCCAACATAAACAGGTAACTCTTGCATTCAGAACTGGGCTAGTAAGTTAGACATCGAGGAAGGGGCAACGGAAGAATTTTGTTATAAAGGTTGCCTCGGAATAGCACATCGGACGAGCGTGAGAATGAAATTGAAACGAGAACGACAATGAATTTGAGCGGACTGCTTCCAGGGAATGCTAGACAATCATGAACATAATATAATTCAACTCTAAGAGGTCTTTTAAAAGAACATTGTTTTTTCAAATGCTTGAAAGATGTCCAAATAGCTTTAATTGTATTATTTCATATGTATGAAAATGTTTTACCTCGTCATAGAACTACATCTGTCCTCAATCTGTTCGAAGATTCCTTGATTTCGTTTTCGCTATATATATAAACCTATTTGGATGTTTTGATTTCCATCTCAAGATGATCCCAGAGATGGTACGATGACCTCGTTGAGATTTTAGGCAAATGAACTGTATAATTTTCTTTACATGAGCTTTGGAAACTGGATGAAATATATTTCTGCTCCCAGCAGTCTTACTTGCCGTACACTATCATTCATTCTAATCATCAATATTTCGTCATAAAAATGCGAGCAAACTCCCACATCCCACGCGGTTCTCAACAGCCGCTCATCTTTTTACGTCCGCTTTGCTCGTTCCACGGCGTGGCAGCGTCGCAAAAAAATACTCCCTCTTCTGAGGCTCATGTTCGCATTGTCTTGCATATTGTGATTTCCTGAGAGGGCTGGGGAAATGGGAATTTTGGCCCCTTCCCTTCGGCGACGAATTCCAGAGACGCTTTCAGGTTATCCTGCGTCGGACGTATACTGCTCCTTGGGAAGGCCGTTTCCAAATTCACGCTCGGAATTGAAGAAACTTATCAAAACCTTTGCCTTCGATCTTTTGAAGCCAGGTTACTAGATAAAAGAGGGTCCTGACCCTTGCATAGATGCTTCATTCACGATGACATTTAGGAGTGAAATTGCATCGGTTTCACTCCGTCTGCAGCGCGCAGTCATTGATACTCAATATGTGAAGTCTTTGCAGCCACGAGGGATAGCTTTGAAAGGTTATTTTTGTGATAGGTCACATGTTAACGAATATATGAATTTCGATTAACAGCTTTATATATGGGATAGCTTGCTCACCAGTGAAAAACATCGCTTTGCCATTATCGACGCAAGTGACGGCACTGGTAAAATAATTTAAATGCGCCGTTGGTGTCAGCACGTGCAGTGGAAAATGCTCTGTTCTAATGAAGTAAGATCTGATGCATTCCCGGCGAATACATTCGAAAAAGGCTATTCGGGCTTCCAGCCGGGTGGCCTCTCTCGTTTTGGAACCCGACTCGTGTTCCGAAACATCAGCAGAATGGAGGGAGACCACCCAGCTGGAAGCCCGAATAGCCTTTCTCTGCTTTAATATCCGTGGTTTCATGTAATACACATTTAATCGAGCAAGAACGAGTCAGTGATGGCTTCTAAAACGGAGTGTTCGGTGTTAGAGGCAACAAATATCTAAGGAAATCCAAGTAAGAATGAGAAATGGTGAAGAAGTTCCTAATCCATAGAAAAAGAGGAAAGTGAAATATTTCTAAATTTTTGTGAAATAATTATACGTGTGTAATGAATATTCCGAGAAATTTTCGATTGATTTCCATTGTGAAACGCAGATAAAAAGGAAAAATTGGGAAATATAATAACACAGTAGCGTTTCCATTATTTTAACAAAACTTTTTTTACTTTTTAGGGTCGGTTTTATAATGTCTGGTTAGCTCTAACGATAAACTGATGCAGCCCTCGATTTTACGGTGATTGTCTGAAATTTGTGGTTAGCTTTAAGTCTAATCTTATGTAGAAGCTAACTAGAAGTTTCATAAAGGTGAAGGCTTTATCGTATAACACTAACCAGACATAAAAAACTGGATATTTGTATTATAGGTACTACTTATTCAATGAGTGGGTAAAATATATTTTTATCTTAAGTTCCTCTTATCTGTAGATCCTCAAGAAATTGATTTTTTTCCTTAGTCACTGAATAACTGATAGTAAATTATATTTGCCAGTTCACATCAATTGCTGTGGAAAAAACTTCTAGGTCTGGGAATAGAACCACGGACCTTGAGTTTTCTTGGTCTATGTGGAGTTCACTGTGATATCCAGGTTTCTTTGGAGATAGATATGGGCTGATCAATTACGGATCGGAAGTAGAAGCCACCTGATACTGCGTAGATGCGCCATATGATGCCTTGTGTCTTAGGCTTATGAAATGCTTCGCCTCAATGGCTTTGGTATTGAATGCATTCTCGGTGGGAGTTATACCGTGATGCAAATCCAATTGCAAGCCACATGAGTCCCTCGAGGACTATAATTCTTGGATTTATTCACAGGGTGGCATTTGGGTCCATTTGCATAGGGGTGGTGGAGGGCGCTGTGTCGATGGGGTTCGTTTATTGCGTTGACAGATTCAATGGAAGTTGTTGTTGATTTCATGGATTGGAAAAATTAAGCCTCCCATGGTATTGAAATATTTAGCGTGAACCATTGCTCATAGATCAAGGTAATTAACCAGTATTCGATTAAATCATTTATTTAAGAAAACTATTTCGTCACTGAAAATAGCTATTATATTTAGCTCCATCTGTGATTTGCAAAATAATAATTCGACTTGTCTTCAGGTCCAATTGGATCTTTTTTTTAGCCGATGATACGGACTTTTTTTTCACTTTTTCGTCAGTTACAGAATGAGGTTGATGGATGGTAGCATTACGATTCGACTGCTGAATATAAGTGATTCTCTGAAAGGCCTAAAAACCCCACAATTTACTTATCTATGCTTCATGTTATTATATCTTTTACAGAATCTAAAATTGGAAAATTACTCTAATATCATGGCTTCCAAATTATATCAGCTGAAGTGCTACCACTCACCCAAACTTTAAATACATGCATAGATAACTTTCCAATTCTCTCTAGTTTTCATCCTGGAATCAATTTCCACGTATCTACCGCATTCAACAGGGTTGTCTGAAATGATATACATACTTCCTAAGCAGAAATTTTTCAAATATGGTGCAAAATAACTGAACTGTTTCTCTTTTTGCATGCTATTTCTTAATATGCACCGTCTGTTTGTCTGTTTCATCGTTGGAATCTTGTAATTTATTTTTTACACATTTCCCATTGTCGTACCGACCTAAACTTTTGCAGGCTTGCTTTTTTATGATGCGCTATTCATTAATCATAAATTTTAATTTTTTCCATTGTTCTCTTATCAATTAAGTAAATTTCCATTTGGAGAAATAGCTTAAATTTCTCAATATAGGGCGTTTTTCTGGCCTTTTGGCGCAAATAAAGTCATTTTGCATTCATTCCGCATAATTATTTGGCAGAAATGTCTTTATCATCTCAGGTTTAGTGTATTACATGACTCATGAGTAAAAAGTATGAAATAAAAATAGGATTAAAAAAGAAGAAAAAACACCTTTTCCAAAAACATTATAAAGAGCACTCTAAAGTAAAAAATAAGCTTCTCATCACTCGGAGACTAAAGCTTGGGAGCTATTCAGGTTTAGATATTAGTTCCTCGTGTCAATCCTTACTAGCGTATCAGCCTGTTTATGTTTCGAATTCGAATTTTTTTCATAAACAGGCTGATAAGTTAGTAGGCTTACTAACGTATCAGCCTGTGTATGTTTTGTTTAAATTCGTTGTAAACGAACTCAATTCTAATAAATCTAGTCAGCACCCAGGCTTTATTCCCCACGTGATGAAAAGCTTAATTCTTTTAGCTCGTTTCACCATGTTGCAAAAAAAGCGTGTTTTTGTATTTATTTTTTTACATTAAATTTAATGAAATTTCTTAATGCGCATTCACTTTCTACGGATCTGTACCACAATTTCTTTTTGACGTCTTACCCGAAACGCAAGAAAATATTTTTAACGGCTTACTTCGGCGAGAAAGTTATTCAAATGGCTCTCAGGTCCTGTCGTCCTCAAAAACTATGCTCTTGGTTGCAGTGATTGCATATATCCATTAGACCTCTTATATACTCTTCTGGGTTGAAAGATGGTGGTCAATTTACTCTTAGTGAAACTTATCATTTGCTTTTTTCTGTGATTCTAAATTCGCAAGTCTATTTATCGCTGCGTAATACAGACATTTATTTGCTAGTTTTTTTCGATTTTATTTTATTGGAAATTATTTTATAAATGAAAGATTTAGCCTATTGTTTCTAGTTTTTGTTGCCTTAGGAGACATAATCTAGGTAGGATAACTTTCATTCCAACTGGCTGGTGTTCATCAACGTCATTTGCTTTGCATTTTACTGTAGTAAAATTGTAAGTAAATAATATAAAAAGCGGTGCGGTCATGAAAGCTCGAAAACCGAGAGCTGTAGAGGTGAGCGTAGGGAGAAAAAAGCCTTTTGAGGGATTTCTCCTCTTTGACATCACCTCGCGTCTGCAAAATATTCTTTTTCTCCCGTCGGAACAAAGTGTGGCGCCACATCCTCGTCTCGTTTTGAAACGCATCGAGGGATGATTTTTCTTTCTTATTAGCTACGGGGCTAAATGCTCACACTGACTTCTTTCCTCATTTTTTTTTTACTCTCTCCCTTTGAGAGGAAAGAAAGTCGTCAGAGAGTGCGGGGGCAGTTGAGCGAAACGCGCCATTGCGGCACAGCGTTACTCTTTTGTTCACCTTTCCTTCCTCCCGACGCAGAATGCCGCGGACGAGTGCTTTTCGCGGCCTTCATTGTTGTTTCGCGCGCTTTTTAATAATTCCCCTTTTGTCCGTTGGCGCGCGAAGACGGTGTGGTGGAAATGTTTGCGGGTTTTCCCCTTTGCGCATAATTCAAGGCCACTTTTGTTTTCCTTTCGCGACAAGAGCGTCCGGATTCCTTTATTTTTTTATTTGTGACCAGTGCCGTTGCTCTGCAGTTTTATCGTAGCAGAGCGAAAAGGACGCGAGGAAGAATAAGCGACCGCCTGTGTTTTTATGAATCACCTTTGTTGTAAACGCACCTCCACTCTACATGTATCCAATGGGAAAGTTGGTTTCTTTATCATCATATTGATCCTTTAATGAGGTTAAGTTGAGGTTTTAGTCATCCTATCGCTATATGTTTTTTTTCTATTTCATACTGAAAACAGCTACCTTTGATACATGGTTGTACTGTAAATAGCCTTATGATCATTTGAGATCAATTTAATTTAATTTAATTTGATTTAATAATATTTATCTCTAATGACGTGGAAATCGATAATGGTTACGTGATGGTTAGATGTTTCACAAATGGGATTTGTATTCCTTAATTAATTATTCAACGGTCAATCTAAGATTATTCAGAAGGGTATTATAAAATGAGTATTTAAATATTATACTCTTCTTGTAATACTCTTCTGAATAACTTTAGGTTATTATGAGAAGTCAAAAAAGGTCAAAAGTGATGAATCATTTGGCCCCATGGTTTTTTTCTGAAAAATAGCGGTAAAAGGTAGAGGTATGGTCTTCACATCATCACTACAAATCCGCAAGACGAAGGTTTTGACACAGGTCTCCAGAACTCTCCTGTCAGATAATCATTTTATGTTTACTAAATAGTTTCCTTCATCAAAGAAAACGAAAGGCATTGATTGCGATTCCTTACACTCCATTGGTGTATTCCTAAAATACAAATAATTTGGTTTTAGAAATCCCGGTTCAGACGAATGGCAATGGTCAATTTTATCCTCATTTGAAAAAGGCCAGATTGGCGCCCATGCGATGCCACTCCACGTGACGTCTAAGGGATCTAGTTTCTATACGAGTAGATAGGAGTTTCACATTGTCTGAGATTACCAATGCATCCATGAGGCTCAGTGCTTAGGGAAACATGTCTTAATAATCACCTATTAAAACTGGTTAAGGTTGGAAGGTTTCCTTCGTTTGATAAGGTATTAATAATCCTTATTTTAGCCAAGCGCTACCAGCTAGCATGGTGCTCTGCTACCTGCTAGCATCCTGCGTCGTATCAGCGCTCAAAGCCTCGCCTCAAGGTCTCCTCACTTGCGACAGCGGGAACCAGAACGACGTCACACGGAGTTTTCCCACCATTCATACTTAGCCGTCGCGTTTTCGCGCGATTGAAATTTTCACTTTTCATTTAATCGTGATAAATAGATATCGTCATTTAAAAATCTAAAAGCGTCAAATACATACTACAGGAGTAATAATCTTTCGATTTAGGTAATAAAGAAACAATAGGAAACCACCCTATTTGCAATGACTTTGAGGGGCCATAAGAAAAGAGGGAAAGATATTTATGATGGGATTATATTTTTGAACACGTGAGAAACTCCATAAGGAAGTTGTTGACGTGTAAATGAATAACTACCCATTCTCAAATGCACCGTTTACTTAACCCTTCCGTAATTTCTTCTAGGGCGGAGCGAAATGCATACTAATGTGATGTGACCAAGTAGTAGTAATTGTCTTACTGTCAACGATTACATCTTTGACAAATTCTAGTTAAGGCCGTTTTACACGGTACACGGAATTGGGCAATCTGACGTACGTGCGAAGGCGCAGTCAAAATTGGGTCGTGTAAAGCGTTGAATTGCTAGAACACATGCGAGAATGCGTGGGTGCGAGACGGCCAAATAGCCTCTGCTCTAATTTCGAGCATGCATTCGTGCAATTCCACGCCATTTTAGAAATTAATGGAGCTCTAACCTGCGCAATTCCGTGCCCCGACTAAAACGGCCTTTATAAACGTTGCTTCTAAAAGAAAAGTAATTTTTACATGCAACCTACTTTAAAGCTCGTGCGATTAATCGTTCATCTTAGTAATCATTGCATTGAAGTGATCAAAAGTGAAAATTTGATATTACTAGTGCGCTGGTCGATACGCAGTTGCAAACTGAATAAAACTCATCCACAGATGTGTGTTTTTGGTTGAAAGCCGAAAATAAATGCATCAAGCGTTTTAATTATTATTTCAAACAATTTCATAAAACTGGTTTACAAATGTATGCTCTCGGTTTGAGAAAAAATTTACAGCGACTGCATCGTGTATAGGAGCGAAATTAATAGTACCTGTAATCATATTTTTGATCCTGCTGATTACTTTTTCAAAGAGTAATTTGTAATTTTAATTAATTACAAGTTTGACGGTCTGATTGCAGAATGAGCCTGATTGAATTGAATTGAAGATTTTTTTTACTTGAATATTTTTATTACGCTCTAGGCAAAACCTATGAGAGCAAAAAATAGAAAATACAGGAAATGTTCTGCTCTTATTAAAAAGCATTTTGACAAAAATTAGGCATTACGGAGATTATTGCTAGGCTAACATGTAGTAGATATCTATACAAAATTGTAAAATATTCAATTCTGATAACACAAAAATATAAATTTGAACTAGACAGTAATGAACACGCACATACATATACACATTTATGTAGAGAGTTTTGATATCATCACAACTTTAAGATCATAACTCTAATGAATTGAGGAGACTGAATTAAGTCCCAGACTTCAAATAAGAGTACAGCCTTCTTTTAAACGACTGAAGTGATTGTGACGGAAGAGAGTTCCAGAATATAGACGCAGTGGGATGAAAAGATTTGAAATATATATTGGTGCGGTCTTTAGGAACTTGAAGGTCAGAAACACGGCGGGTGGAAATTCCAGTAACTTTTTTGCGGGGGAAGAATAATTCGTACAGATTCGCAATTGCACTTTTTCTATAATTTTCCCATCACTGGGAATGAATGACTGTGGTTTTTGTATTCCCTCCTTACCGTGTCCCGCATTCAAAAGTAATTCCTCCGAAGTCTCGGTGCGGCATTAATTTTCTCGGGCAAAAGGAAAAGAGGGAAACGGTAAGCAAAGAGTAGCGGGGCGGAACCTGTTGGCTGCGTTCCGCGGCGGTCACCTTTTATGTGCCAGTTAATCTGATTAATAGCGCGCCGGAAAGGGACATGATTGATGGAGTGAGTGGAGAGATTTGAATCCAAAGCGAAGTCCTTCTCCATTGAGGTGAGGGCACTGGGTGGATTGGGGCGGTCTGCCTCAAGAGGGAAGGGGGGTGAGATTTAAGCACGTGACGAAGGGGGCTCGTCGTTTTCAAAGGACATCCGCAGAGATCCCTTATCTTGGAGAGAGGCAAGCATTACATGCCCTTAAATATTGCGGAGGAAATTGTCACTTTCTGGAAAAGTTCCCTTGGAAATAAAGGAGAGTAACCCTTAACACTCCGAAATCAGTCAAACAATAGTTTTTTGGGATTAAAGAGCAGATTTCAGCAATAGGGTGGTTTCCTATTATTTTTTCATTGTCTAAATCGAAAGATAATTACTACAGGAGTACGCATTTCACGCTCTTAGATTTTCGAACGACGATATCTATTTTCCGCGATTGAACGAAAAGTGAAAATTTTCAAGCGCGTGAAAACGCGACGGCTAAGTAGGAATGATGGGAAAAGTCCGTGTGACGTATTTCTGATTCCCGCTGCCGCCCTGTGAGGTGACCTTGAGGGGAGGCATGAGCCCCGATACGACACATGCTGCTAGCAGGTAGCAGAGTACCCTGCTAGCAGGTAGCGCTTGGCTTAAATATGGATTATTACTGCCTTATCAAACGAAAGAAACTTTCTGACCCTAGACAATTTTAATAAGTGAGTATTAAGAGATGTTTCCCTGAGCTCTGTGACTCATGCATGCATTGGTAATCTCAGACGATGTAAAACTCCTATCCTCTCGTGTAGAAATTAGGTCCCTGTGACGTCACTTGGAGTGGCATCGCATGGGCGCCAATCTGGCCTTTTTCAAATGAAGTTAAAATTGACCGTTGCCATTCGTCTAAACTGGGATTTCTAAAACCAAATCATTTGTATATTACGAAAACCCTAATGGTGGGTAATGAATAGCAATCAATGCATTTCGTTTTCTTTAATGAAGGAAACTACCCTATTATATGGTTTTATCATTACAATTAACTCTAATTTAGTTCAATAAATTGCGTAAATGGCGGTGAATTTTACATGAATTGCCGCGAGAGAATTCCCCAGCACCGGGAATAAAAACTACGGACTTACTAGGCCACTGGGCAGACGTCTAAACTCTATCCACATTCTTTAATCTCCTCGGCAATAAAGAATCGGTTGTAATGAAGAACCTGGATAGCGTATCGGTCTGCGCTATGTCTCAGTAAGGCATTCGTGCGTGGTTTGATTCTCGGTTCAGAGGAATTTTTTCTCATGGTAAGCAATGGAAAAAATGTGAATTCCGCCAGCGTTCATGTGGAAGGCTCGAAATGAACCACGTTTACCGCCAAGTACGGTGTTAAGCGCTTATCCTTTCTATAGTGGCTTCTTTGAAGCCTATATCTCCTCGCGTTGCCATCTTTGATTGACCGCAAGGGACTTAGCGCTGACTGTTTGCGTTGTTAACACTAGAATGCCCGGCTGGGTCAATTTGACCCTAAATAGAATATTTATGTTGATTATTTTAAAAGGAAGAAAAATTTTAGACTCATATGTCATGACTTTTAAGTATTTTGTTTGGTTTACCACTGTGCAAAAGTTAGGACTGATATTATTATTTTTTCTATTTTGTCTCATCTTTTATACCAGCCATGCCCGGATGGCTCATTTTGACCCAGACCATCAAATCCATTTTAATCCTTTCTACTTTTCCTTTGCATTCAATGTAACGGTGTGATTTATACTGATTTTTTGTCAAAATGTGGCTGTAATTTTTATTTAACCTGATAACATTGAAATTCATTGTACCTCCAAAACCCATCAGAGGAAAAGTGATAGGTACTCACAAATTTGTGGTTGCCAGTTTCCCATAGCACAAAAGAAATTACTGAACAATTACAATTTTAATATTTTTCGTCCAACTAAATTTTCTACTACCCTCCCAAATGCTATATAAACAAAATTAATAAATTAACTGGGAAGGGATTAAGTATTTTGATTAAAATATGCAAACATGGAAAAACATGGTCATGAAAATAAAAATAATTACATAAAATATTGAGTCAAATTGACTTACTCGGGCTTAATAGGGCGTAAGGATTTGTCGGGCATGCTAGTGGTAATGCAGGCCATCGAAACCAGTTGCAAGAGAGAGAACAATCGTAGAAACGAGATGAGTTGTAATTTTATTCGAGGAAATTGCCTATTGATTTTATGATCATGCTGATTATGCTCCAGTGAAAGCTTCAAACCTTTCTCATCATTCATCGCTGGTTGTTGAAGTGGTAGATTGCTCCCTAAAGTGATTTATTATATTTTGTTGTGTTCCAACGTGATTCCATTTCCAATGAAGTACCTGCTATTGAGAAAGGTGACAAACTACATAAAGAGTGGTATTATCTACAGTAGCTATTCATTTTGAATGTATTTTGGCACACTGAAAGTAAATCAGCACATTGTTTCAGCGCTACTGTAAAAAAAGATTGAATTTTAAAAAGCAATTAGTCAACCATTAAAATAATGTATAGGGATATGTCTTGGCTTATTTCAGAAATTTAGCACCTTTATCAGCAGAAATAGGTTCTTCGGTCGTTCGGTTAGGTAAATACGTATTTTTAACAAGCGTCCAATTTGGTAGCAGCGCAACAAGTACTACGAAATGTTGAAGTTTATAAATTAGCAAAGGGTTGTCAAGGGTAAAAAGTTCTTGACAAGTTACCAGTGCAGTTGATTAAATAAGTTAACAACATCGTGTATAATGAAGAAGAATAATTGAGTTGCATTAGGTTATGCGCTCGCAGGCAAAAGTAAAAAATATGGATTTAGCAAATCATATCAAGCCGCTGGCGGGTGGGAGAGACTGGCCACTATGGAAAAGGAGAGTTTGTGATTTGCCAGATTATCATGTAGGTGCTCTCGACGTCATTGAAAAAAGGTTAGAGAAACCAGGTGCGTTGGCTGAAGATGCGACGGATAAACAAATCAAGGAACAAAGGATAAAGTCTGATTTGTACCGTAAGGCGAACAGCTATGCAAAGTCGATGATTGCAAGCTCAGTGACAGATGAGGTCTATCAAAAAATTATGGAAAAGGAAACTGCGTATGAGACTTGGGTGGCATTGAAACGACTCTTCGAAGCATCAAGTAATGTTGCACCGGTAAATGTTGTTGTAACTACGAAACGCGTCGTGAAGTAATACATTAAGTGAAGATAATGCATTATCTTATTTAACCAATATTACTCATTGGGTGCTTTCCATTCATGCGACTCACGCGTCGACTAGTGTCGACTCACAGAAACTCTTTATAACTCTCTAATGCCTGCGCGTAATCGTTTGTTGACTTGTGTCACAGCAGTCGGCGACACACATAGAATGGAACACGAAAACCGCGACGCAAGTCGACTCGTGTCGACGTGTGTGGATGAATGGAAAGCACCAATTATAGTTAAATTTTACAATGTGTTAACAATGTATGCCCCCAACACTATGCGTTTCCTTGCCTATAGATAAGTAAAGGGTTGTCAAGGGTAAAAAGTTGTTGACAAGTTACCAGTGCAGTTGAATAAATAAGTTAAAAGTGACAACAATATCGTGTATAATTAAAAAGAATAATTGAGTTGCATTAATAACCTAATATGACTCAATTATTCTTCTGAATTACACTTGATGTTGTTGTCCCTTTTAACTTATTTATTCAACTGCACTGGTAACTTGTCAACAACTTTTTACCCTTTACAACCCTTAGGTTATTTATGAACTTCAACACTTTCCCTTGTTGGTTTAAATTAACATTTCGTTAAAACAATTACTATTAACTTCAACACAAAACATGGTTGATACGAGGTGTCCCCAGCTGAATAATTCTGCGCATCGAATGATTAGCCATGCTGATGGAGTATTTTCCTCATTATACGTTTGCACAATTGCTCTTTCAGTGTGCTTCTATCGAATCTTCCTCCTCACACCTCTCTTCCCCAGTCTAATGCCGTTGTTGACTGTGTCCGGAGACTCCTTGTCGATTTACATGCCCCACTCAACCAAGGACTGTCAATCCCAATTCAAATCATTCACCCTTTCATGGAATTACTCAATTGTCAGAGGTGGATGCTAGGGTGAGTAGAATAATCGATTTTTCGAGCTGTGTGTTTCTTTGACTTTCAAAAACTGCTGATTTCAATTCTAATGGTCGAAAAATTTACGAAAGAATATCTTCCGTTTGCGCAGCCCTAAAAATGTTAGATAAAAGGTTGAAAAAATAAATAAATTCTAGACGAGCTATATAGTTATACCCTTAGCGTTTGATTTCTAAAGAAAGCGTATACACACTTCATTCTAGGTGTTTCATGAAAGCAATATTATGATCTAAAAATATAACCTGATAAGAGTCCAGGGTATCGTGTTCGGTCGTAAAATTTTTGAATTCTTTCGAAATTAAAATTTACTTGTGTTCCTTTTCGTAAATATATTCTCCAATATTATGAAATATCGTGACAATTATTACCAAAGAGTGTTTTTTCGTATCGTATATATCGAAAATGATATTCAATACTATGGGTTATTTATTGCAAAGTCTTTAAAATTTGCGGATGGAACAATAATTGCCTAAAGTTGAGTTCTCAGCGTGTAACCATGCCATCACTAACATTCTCGTGTCACCTGGAAACAGGCCAGGTATGAGGTACAGTATTATTGGTTATATGCTTCCATTGATTTAATAATAATGAAGCCCCTCCTAGAGATAAAGTTAAAATGTTAGTATTTGAATGTTACACTAAAAATATCTTGTGGGGCATGTGGCTCGATGCAGTGGAAGTTATATAAATCAGGTAAATGTAGGATTTCTATACTGTCGCTAAATCTATTTTCACACGTCGCGTGTCTTTGTTAGAACGATAACGTTGCATTGGAAAATGTTGTTGTAACTACGAAACGCGTCGTGAAGTAATACATTCAGTGGAGATAATTACTCATTATAGATTAATTTTACAATGTGTTAACAATGTATGCCACCAACACTATACGATTCCTTGCCTACAAAACCATTTTAAGAATACTCTCACTTCCTCCTCCCCTTTCCCAATCTAATCTTGATGTTGACTCTGACCTGAGTCTGTTTGCTGAATTCCAAGTCCCAACCCCCTAATGCCTGCCAATCCCCTAAGCCTCCTGTGCACAATGGAATTCATTAACCCCGTCCCTTCGATGGGATTTCTTGAGTCACAAAAGATGGGCACTTCATCGGAGGAAGCAACTGAGAACGCCTCGAGTGACACACGAAACGGGCGAACCCCACCAAAACGCAGTCCGAGGATAATTGACAGAGATTGCCTGAATAAATTAATTTTTTCAAGACCTTAAAAACTGCAAATTGTTTGAAACACGAGTGACTAGGTTGTGAACCCAGACAGTAGTTACTTCACATCCTTCGGTTATTTCTTGCTCGATAATGATCAAATAACTAATGGTATTTAACTATGTGAGAATTACATAATGAAATAATTCCTGCTTTATGGCTGCAGAGGTCGCTTTTAACCAGGACTGTATACTAGAAGTAAGAAAAAAAAGTGGAGCAGAGTATTAATCCTTGTAACATAAAGCATGCTTTAACGACGGTTCGCTCAACCCGTTCTCTCTTCGTGTCATCTGCTTAATTTCTCTCAGAAAATCATCTTCCTCCACTTCTCATAGGGAAGCTCTTCCCTTGTGCTTATATGCGCGAACTGCGTTTTCGGCGATTTCTTCAATCCGTTTTCCCGCTTCGTTGACCATCAGGTATGTACCTGCAACATTAATGCACCTCTTAAGCTTTTAACTTTTCTCAAGTGGTGAAATTTTATCTCAAGTGCGAGAAAATAGCCTATTTATGGCAGTTTTAAGAGTTGGATATTGGTGGAACAGGTATGTACCTTTAATGTCCTACCTCTTGTGAGAGCTCAATCAACATGTAATGTGATCAAAACATGAATTTACTTATAACGTATATTATTTCTTACGCAAGTTCCATTTTACTTCCCTTATATACATTTTATAGCTAGTATTATTATTTCAATTTAAACTGATGTAGTTGTTATTGTACTTTCATTTGAAAAATTTTCATTGATGAACAGATAATTTTCTTCTATTGCTAAATTTATGAAAACTGCATTAAATAAAGTCACCATGATTCTTTATGTAAAGATTCAAATTCAAGAAAAATTCTGTATGATGTGATTAAACTTCTATAGTGATCTCAGTTATTGGTCAGCTCAACCACAGCCGAGCTCTCAGTAGGTAATAAAAACAAACGAGCGTGAGGCGCCCGCTCCCAGGGGGCTTCCCCCGCTCTTTTCAATGCAGGTCCACAGAGGGATGGGCCTGTTTCTAATTTTAAAATGTAGAAAAAAAGGCAGGGTCTTATGTACAAATTTAATTGGAATATTCATGTACAAATTGAGGTCAGAGGGCCTCTTTAAACACAACATTGGAAGTCATTACACTATCCTCCGTTAAACGCGCAAGATGACTCATACTTACGTATCAATAGGAGACTTGAATGTGGAATCAGCCGCATTTTGATAAAAGTTATTTAAATAATGCGAGATATTGTTGCAAATGAACAAATGTATCAGTTTGTGCGCCGTTTACATCAGGAATATTTACCGGTTTTTGGTTTCTTTTAAATTATTTAAAAACCAATTTTAGGAAGCAATAGCAATATTTAGGAAGTAAGGTATGCCGTCGCATGTTCTCTGATAAATTCTGTGCATTTTGGTACCTTATTTGTAGAGTTTGGTTGCGTATAAGTTGAGAAAAATGTATCTATACAGTAGAAATAATATAAAAGATGTTTAAAAAAATGCATGAATTAAAGGAGCTGGATTTTAAATGCCGAGCATTATAACTGTGCGCTACGGCCCATCGCATGATGGCCGAAAGGGTAGATTCTCCCGCAAATGTAGGCAATCGCGTCTCACCACCGCATCAAGTTCAGTGCTCATTATCCATTGTAGGTTTTTAGGCGACCCTCTCCTTAAGTTGGTAACACAGTTTGCGCACGACTCCTTATAGCGTGAGGAAGGGGAGGAAAAATTAATCCCGGGGCGTTATCCTTGCCTTCCTCCTCAGGTGGCGGAGAATTAATTCAAAGTCGTCAAGATTCCTACCGCGTCGCGCATACCACTCGCCCATTCCTTGAGGACCACCTCCTCCTCCTCCTTACGTCTCTTCCTTCGCTTGAAAGGGTCCCCCCCGCCAAAGCCCCCAAAGCGTCAACACGCACGAGCCCCCTACACACCACAAAAGCATCCTTCCTTCCTTTCCCATTGCCCGAGAGAGAGAGAGTGTGCCTATGTGTGCCATCCCCTCGGATTCGCGCGGCATGGCCTTTGTCTTCGCAAAACGCCCAACCCTTCCTCGAATTCCCACCCCTTTCCCGTGCTCCAACCCCTTTTCAACCCCATTCCCCGGGGGCAATGAAATCCTCCTCTCAGCCCCTCACCCGTTTCTGCTTTTTAAGAAGAGGGTGCGCCCGCCTAACAATGTTGTCTCACCTCCCTTTTCGCGTGTTTCGCGCGGAGATGTCCTGCGAACCAACTTACCACTATCACCGTTTCGGCTCTTATACACACTCCACGTAAGCAATAGGCTGTTTTAAAGACGTTTTACACGGGGCACGGAATTG
Source organism: Ischnura elegans (assembly GCF_921293095.1). Taxonomy (NCBI): domain Eukaryota; kingdom Metazoa; phylum Arthropoda; class Insecta; order Odonata; family Coenagrionidae; genus Ischnura; species Ischnura elegans. Next base: position 109,910,765 of record NC_060251.1, read on the forward strand.
CGCAGGTTGGAGCTGCATTAATTTCTAAAATGGCGAGGAATTGCGCGAATGCATGAACGAAATTAGAACAGGGGCTATCTTGCCGCCTCGCATCCATGCATTCTCGCATGTGTTCTAGCAATTCAACGCTTTACACGACCCAATTTTGACTGCGCCTTCGCACGTACGTCAGCTTGCGCAATTCCGTGTACCGTGTAAAACGGCCTTTGCACTTGGTGAATGCACAACGGACCTACCTCTATGTCAAACATTACGCTAAGAGCTATTTTGAACGTGGAGGCCATGCGCTAGGCTTAGAGTGGTAGAGCGATGAGATACAGATGCCTTTAAGAGCGACAAGGAGAACATCGTATTAGGTTTCCACTAACTAGTTCAACAGAAACCATAAATTAAGAGAGACATTTTGCCGAACGAATAGGTATGGGAATTTTTATTTCCCCTGAACAATAATGAACTTAAATAAACGCTACTCGGAGCTTCGTATGCCCATTAGCTTTGTAGTTGTTTTAGGTTGGTGTCCTAACACCCCCAGCCACACGCCTAAAGCGTCACCTTGCGATGTAGTATGTAGATGTACACGTACTTCTTTTATTTGTGATAGTGAGGCAGCTTATTCAGATGTTGAAATCTGCAGTTTTACTCATCAAATAACTTAAATGTTTTACGTGAAATAAAAGAACTGTGTAAAATACAAATAGTAGTATCAACTAGTAGAGCTCAACAGAGGGGAGAGGAATTGGTGATCAAATAAAAAGATCATGAAAATGTATGTCTTCCTTCTCCAGCAGTGGTGCGTTGGCACAATGGATATATTTTTTTCGAAAGTTCACGGATTGGGATCCAGGGGGAAGTTCCCGGACATCCGCAAGCGGAAGTCCTTGAAGGTCGAGGTGGCCCAGGGGTAGAAACTAACCCTGAATGTGCGAATACCTCACTTCCGTGGTATGGACTGGAATGAGCGATGCCATCACTTTTCTTAACCGACCAGCCATCAGGTTGAATCTCCGAGTGATTGGGCCTCGGTTAGGATGATTTCAACCCCGCGGAGCGACGAAATCGCGCTCTCATCCCCACTTCCTCTTCTACTTTTTAAGTCGGTGCCCCATCAGTTCCTCGTAACAACGTTGTCTCATCTCCCCTTTACAATGGAACTGCCGCTTCGCACAGATATGCTCTACACAACCAACTTAGCACATCGCCATTATTTAACACACTTCGTCTCTTTAATTTAGGCTGTATTTTTACGTGTCGTGAATTCAATTTTTCAACGGTTCAATTTTTGCGTTGTCTACCTGTTGTACGCCGTTCCCATTCACCCGTGGAATGAAATTCAACGTATCAAGAGCTTAAGCAGTTTAATAGTCAAAATATAGTCTTATTTATCATATTGACAAAATATTTTCCTATAAGTGAATTGTAATATCAGACGCACGATATTTTCAATTGGAGATGGAGAATGATAGCATGTCGAGGATTTGGTGACTTCATTAAAAATCAATTTAAAGCATTGTATTTACTTTTATAAATTACACTGTTCTGCAAAAAAAGTTCAAAAAATGCCCGGCTATAATGTAGGGTGTTTCTGGCTAATTTTTGGTCACTGAATTCGATAATGACCTCCGTTTTTTTCTATCACCCTCCATTTTTCCGAGCAACCCCTAAATTAGGGAAAACAACTCCGTATCTAAACTTATCTCTTTTCAAGGGACTCTTAATGATGTTATCTGCTTCTGATTGAAAAAATTGACGTTTTATGGCTATCAGGGTGACGAGAGAGACAAACTTGACTGGGGTTGAAAAGATTTAGGTGGTGAAAATTAAAAAAAAAAAATTTAAAACATTGAAATAACCATTTTTCTTCGCTTTTTACTGCATATAATATAGTAGCTAATGAAAGAGTTTTTAAGGGATGAATACACTGTTCACCCCCCCCCCCCCATTTTGTAAAGGATTAATATAACAAAATATAAGCGGGAGAGGGTGGTATGGGAGGGGGTATAGATGAGGGCGGTATACAAAGGGGTATAGGAGGTGGTATAAAGAACTGCCACAAAAATCTGGATTATAGGTTTCCTTTAAAATAGTGGCGTATCCAATAGGAACCGAAGATAAATCGTGGCCGTTGTTCAGTAAAACAACCCTTAAACTGGTCTTTGACAAGTCGATGAAAAGCCTCCATTAGTCTGGATCATTCGTTATTGCTAATTCCCTCATCAGTCCTTTAATACCAGTGCAGTAAATCAGATCATCATTTTCATCATCTGTTGAAAAAAATTTAGGGAGGATCGACTGTCTGCCACTGTAATGAGAAACATTCACACTATCGGGCAAAAGATTCCACCTCTATAAATGCGAGCCAAGAAGTTGTGCTTTACCCTTTGGTAAGTCTAAATCTTGTACTAGATCACGTAGGTCCTCTTGTGTTATGAGATGAGGTGCCCTTTTACCGGTAGTAATTGAGGTGCCCTTTACGTAATTACTGGTAATTCGAACTATCCGAGGAATGAACGCTTAATTAATGTTAAAATAATCTTGGAATCAAATGCCTATTGAAGCTTAAAGACTTACCAACAAAATATTAGCGAGGTGGTCCAGAAAATATCGGACGAAGAACCCTGAATGTGCGATATTCAAACTCCTTTAGCCTGTGGTGAGCTCACGTATCTGAATATACCCTTTAATCTTCCCTGGTCCATGTACACTGTACATTGTACAGTGGAATGTTTGCTTCGCGGAAGATGTCCCGTGATCCAACGGAGCGCTACCTCTATCGCTACTCCTCTGCACCCTCCACCTCATTAAGCGAGGAAGCTTTGCTTGGTACTCATTGAAGTCGCAACGGTTCAACCTTTGCGTCAAACCTAATGCCTTGTTCCGGCTATTATCGTCAGCGCGATCGCAGAAATCATGTACGATTTCACGCTAGAATTATAATTGTGCTGCCTTCAAGCGCCCAACTGATGAACTCTAAGGTGCTTCAGCGGAAACTAGCTTATTTCACAATTGCGTCAGTAACCCTGCTGTATTATTGCTGTATTTAATCTATAGAATGTACAGAAAAAAAGATTTTGCAATGGCTCTTTCTCTCAATTACATAATTCGGCAAAATTTTGTATTTCTCAAATAACTTCCAACTCCAATACCACGGCATTGTATCACCGAAATGAGCCATCGTTCTGCACATCGTATTACAACTGTTCGGGCTTTCATGCTCACTGCGATTTTCTCTTACGATCGTACGAATGAATGTGACCACGATTGACATGGTAACAAGGCGTCTCGAATCTGTTCACAATTATGCCGATAAAATGCAACATAACGTATTGTGTAGAAAAAACACAGCTTCACCCGTAGTAATGCTAAAATTCATTCAATGAAAGCGAAGTATTAATCGAATGCGAATGGAAATGTTATCAATAGGAAACGAAGAATTTCAGGAGGAAGAAGAGGTGATGACGTACCAAAAAAGATCATAAAACCATGAGTTCATAATTTTGATTAATACTTTTTGTGGCTCAAGGCGAAAATTGTGACTTGTAGCGGGCAAAACGCTGGCTCTCTGTTTAAAGTGTTTAGAAAATTAGTCATCTAGTAACATATCCTGTTGTTTAAAAATAATTCGTAAAATCATTTCTCAGTATTTAAGCTATTACATTCATACATAAAATTATAAATCTCGTATGAATATTTCATTAGCCCAAAAATATTGTTGGCGTAATTATTTTTCAAAAAATATTTTTCTCCTCGTACCAGCGTACTTGGTAATTTTAGTTAGGTTGCATAGCCGAAATAGTCTAAAGTGAGTATGGTATATTAGTCGGTGGACCATTCAGTCACTGGCACCGGGTTCGATTCCTGGGAGGAACCTTTTGTCACCCCTGCACAAACATTTTTGATGGGCGAGGAGGCCCAGGGAAAGGGCCTTCTACCTTAAATTGGTGATACTCACTGTCCTGAAGGTTAGCCTGAAGGAGTACTACCCTCACTTACCTAAACCTACGATCGGATTGAACCATTTAGAGATCAGGAATGGGTTATCTCAATGAATTATAGATTCATGACGTCATATACTATATGGGCAGCACGTTAGAGGAAATCGGATGCATTAGTTAAGACATTGGAAGAATATTGCGTTTACAGAAGAGAGACCTGCTTACAGAGGGAAACTTAAATATGGAAGTAAAGAAATAATTTATAAGAACCTACATTTGGAGTATACGGAAGTGAGGCATGGGCAATGACCGCAGCGGAGAAAGCAAGGATAGAGGCCTTCGAAATGTGGTGCCACAGAAGAATAATGAAGATCAAATGGATCGACCGAGTTAGTAACGAGGAAGTCCTAAGAAGAGTAGGAGAGAAGAGAAGCCTCATGAAAACCTTAACGAGAAGACGGGACAACCTTATAGGCCACATCTTGAGACATGATGGCCTGATGAAGACAATCGTCGAGGGACAAGTGGAAGGCAAGAACGGAAAAGGAAGACCTCGAATGAAATATATGGAACAAGTAAAGAAGGATGTGAGAGAGAAGAAATACGTAGGTGTGAAAAGATAAGCTAATAGGAGAACTGAGTGGAGAGCTGCGTCAAACCAATCCTAGGATTGTTGATCATTGATGATGAAAGGAAGCTTTCCTGAACGGGAAGGAGCTAATGGGATTATCTCTATGTAAAAAATGACAAAAGGCTAGGGATGAGTCTGGAAATGATGCGGCTATTCTTGGGTGCCTGGACAAGGTCCTACCGAGCACTCATAAAACTACTTCGTTATTCTCTGGCAAACCAATTCCTATACCTTTCAGTTTTCCAAAAAATCTCTCTTAATTATTGTTTATTGTCGGACCTGAGAGTATAGTAGGGTTCCAATTTGATGCTCTATTAGTCGATCTGAAAGATACATATTATCAATTGCTCAAGCAATCAAAGCCTTGAGAGCAGCCTCCGTATGGCTAGTGGCTCCCAGCCCAATTCGTATAATATCGACAATGGCAGGTTCCACAATTTAATAAATACTGCGACCGATTTCGAATACATGGTATAATCATCAGGCACTTTTGATAGAATTGTTTCCACATAAATAGTAGTCAAGAGGGAGGAGGGGAGTTAGGGGAATGGTTGACAGCGTCATGGATTGGGTGGTAGGGTGGGGAGGTTAAGGAGGATTGGGTAGCTACTGGGCGACCGACTAGGCTACCATACTCACTTTAGAATATTTCGGCTATGCAACCTAACTAAAATTACCAAGTACGCTGGTACGAGGAGAAAAAGATTTTTGAAACATAATTACACTAACAATATTTTTGTGCTAATGAAATATTCATACCAGATTTATAATTTTTTGAATGAACAAAATAACTTACATATTGAAAAATACCCAATCCTCCTCACTCTATCACCCAATCCATGACGCTGTCAACCATTCCCCTAACTCTCCTCCTCCCTCTTGACTACTATATATGTGGAAACAATTCTATCAAAAGTGGCTGATGATTATACAGTGTATTCGAAACAGCAGCTGAAAATCAACAAAAAGAATACTAAGATATTAGTTTGTAGCAAAAGAGAGGAGGCTAAAACAAACATCAACCTAGGAAAGCATAAGCTTGAAGAGGTGAACGAGTTTTCTTACCTGGGAAGCCGAATTACAAGCGATGGACGGATCAAGAAAGAAATACACAGTAGAATAGCGCAGGCGAAGAGGGCTTTCTACAACAAGAAGAATCTTCTTATAGCTGAAAATACCAGCATAGAAGTAAGGAAACAATTCATCAGATGCTACATATGGAGTATGTTTCTCTATGGAAGCGAGGCTTGGACGTTGACAGCAGCAGAGAAGTCAAGAGTGGAAGCATTCGAAATGTGGTGGTACCGAAGAATGTTGAAGATAAAATGGATTGACCGTGTGAGTAACCAGTTAGTGCTAAGGAGAGGGGAAGAAAAGAGAAACCTCCTGAAAACCTTATGCAGAAGAAGGGACTACTTAGTTGGACTCATTTTGAGGCACGATGGTCTGATGAAGACTATCGTTGAAGGACTAGTGGAAGGGAAAAAGGGCAAGGGACGGCCCCGAATGAGTTATATAGGGCAGGTTATAAAGGATGTAAAAGAGAATAAATATGTAGCTATGAAGAGATTAGCGGATAGGAGAGAGAAATGGAGAGCTGCGTCAAACCAATCTTAGGATTGTTGACTAATGATGATGATTCGAAACCGGTCGCAGCATGTATTAAATTGTGGAAACTGTCATTTTCTTTCCTTTCTTGATTCATCATGAAGGAGTTCCATCATGTTTCGTCTGACACGATTGAATTCGTATAATATCTTTGTTACACTTTCTGTATGCACGTAGCAGTTTTTGACGAATGGCGCCGCTTTCCTTTGTTTTATTAGGTTCACGGATGAGGTCTCTCAACGCAGGACCCCTTAATGCTCGCTTTGTATTCAAAGTGCGGAATAGCACCTCTTTTTTACTTTTCCATGCGAAAATCTTCCCAAAACACGCTGCACGAATCCTACTTGCTCGTAGCTTCTTCGAGGCTCTGGCATATTTGTCATTGTTGCGGTGGAGTATATCTGACATTTTTGTACACTGCATATATCTCTTCATATAAATGTGCACACCATTTGGCATATAATTACCAACATACTCATACGCTTGAGGAAGGTTACACGGGATTTCCACCGGGTCAGGTTCTCCAACTCCATCTCGGCCGACGTTTCGATGGGCGAGTAGTCCATCTTCTTCATGCCCTGAATCATAAGCCTACGATCATTAGACTCATACGCTAATTCACACACACCTAAACAGATATGCAACTCTATATTGAAAAGCACCTATACTAAGAGAAAGAATATGCATTATCCAAAGCCATATTAGTTACATAGGTATAGGATATAATGATTAACTTCGGTTTTTTTCATTTTCACTTCATTTAGTGAAAAGAACCATGATGTTTTGGCGTTTAATATACATGATATAAACTTAGAAAATATCAGTGGTAAAGTTATAATTTCGAGGCATACGTTGACAACGAAGTACTTTATTTTATGCCCTGACAATTTCAATATGATGGCATAAGTTTCAGGCAAGTTGTGTGACACCAATAAACACCATTCGAGCTGAGTGATGCGTACCCTTAAGGATCTGTTCTTGAGGTGCAAATTACGAGAGAGGGAGGGAAAAAGTGAAGATCACATTCCGTGTTTCCTCGGCTCTCACCCCTTTCCTCGCCCCCATTGCACGCTAAACGGACTGGGGGTGGAGGGGGCAGTTGCATCCCTGGCCATTATTCTCTCTCTCTCGCCCTCTCTTTGGGGGATGATATGCGGTCGGGGGTGGTGGGGGTTCATATATAATGCAAGGGGGAATGACGGGGTGGAGATAATGTGGAGGCAGAGATTGTTGCAGAGGGGAGGGGAATGAAAAAAAATAACCGCATTCGGGGTCCACCAAAGTGATTGTAATTAAAATTCATGTGGTGACAGTGTTTTAATTAAAAGCAAAAGGGAGGGTGAGGGGGATGGAATCGCAGGTGGGGTTAGGGAGGGGGGGGGGGGGAATTTCGGCAGTGGCGCACTCACTCGAGGAGAAAGGGAACGAAAAAAATAATCCCAGGTACCCCGGCGACATCCCCGCCGCAGCGCATTTTTTTTCGGACCCTTTCATTTTTTTGGTGGTTGCCATCGCATTTTTTATGAAAAAAATAAACGCGTCCTTTTTCCTTTGTATTCTCGTATCCTCCCGTTTTTTTTACTTCAAGCCGTCCCCCATATTGAGGTTTATAGGATTTTGAAATTGTCTTCATCTTCTCGGTTATTATTCCGCATATGTTTTCCTAACAGACAGTTGTTCCGTCTAGCATTCTATCATTGTCTTCAGGGCGACGGTTTTTATTTTATTTATTTAAGACAGAATATTGCATAATCGGGAAGCTGAATTCATCGAGAACAGAACAGAGTGTCTAGCTGTCAGTAATACCATCTAGACCGGATTATCTCAATGACTTACATATCCAAAGGAAAAATCAAGAAATCAATAGGAAATTACCGACTTGACCATGAAACATTCTGCGTAGTCGTTATATAAAGAAGCAACCATGGATATTTGCCTTTCCCAGCGGGTTGCTAAGTAAAGCTGCCGTATTGCTGTCACGTATTGTTTCTCTTTGATCACCGAAAAATGAGAGCTGTGTTTCGCATTATCTACGTTTCCGGAAGCCTTGCTGATTGCCATGGAGGAAGTTACCGCTGTCCAGGAAAGTCATGGTGTTGCGAACGACGATATGTTCTAGAATAACTGTCAAATGCTCTTAATGCATTCCTTAACCGGTTGAGTATCAACTTTTATTATAACACTTTGGAATAACGAAAATTGTGTGTTGAAAACCATTTTCACGTTGGACTTTTAGGCTGTGAAGGACAATGCAATGAAACTAGTTTGTAATCCCTCGTCCGATTTTTACCAACGATCTGGTTAATATGGGTAGGGTAATGGGTAAATATCAACTGAAAATAAGCACGAAGAAAACGAAGATCTTAGTATGTAGCAGAAGAGAAGAAGTCAAGACTAACATTAAAATAGGAAAGCAAAAACTGATAGAGGTGGATGAATTCGGTTATTTGGGAAGCATGATAACTAGTGACGGGAGAAGCAAGAAAGAAATTATCAGCAGAATAGCCCAGGCTAAGAAAGCATACCACCAAAAGAGAGACCTGCTTACAGCGGGAAACTTAAATATGGAAGTAAAGAAACAATTTATAAGAACCTACATTTGGAGTATGCTCCTACACGGAAGCGAGGCATGGACAATGACCGCAGCGGAGAAAGCAAGGATAGAGGCCTTTGAAATGTGTTGCTACAGAAGAATGATGAAGATCAAATGAATCGATCGAGTTAGTAACGAGGAAGTTCTAAGAAGGGTAGGAGAGAAGAGAAGCCTCATGAAAACCTTAATAAGAAGACGGAACAACCTTGTAACGTTACGTCGTAAATCTGCTTGATTTTTCACGTAAGTCCAGACAGGGGAAATACTCCAACCGTCGGTCACATGCTGGATCAGGGAAAAGACTCCACAAACAAGAAAAACAGCTCACAAGAAAAAGGTAGCCAAAAATAATTTACGAGTTATTACCGTACGATATCTATTCAAAGTAGAGTATTCAAAAAATCAGAAGTATTACAGAAAACAATGATAGTAAATTCATGATCCCAAAGGAAACATTACCAGCAGAAAATTGCTCTAAAAATCTCATGGCTCACAAGACATGTGACTCCCAGCAGGTCTCGACCAGAAAGAGGGCTTGCCTATGCAAGGCGAGACAGCATTTGAGGGGAGGGCTTCTTCCAGGGAGTGGAGGGGTAGCCAGGCGAATTCAACAACCGCCCACTGATGCGTCACTGCCCCTGCAGAAACGGCCGCTCCACAAAACACCATTCCCTGGTTTTGAGACAACAGCCAGCACCCAGAATTTTCCCCTCAACTTCTGGACTGGAGACATCAGAGGAATCGTTCATTGGAACACATGGAGGGGAAGGAGATACTGGGGTGAGGTGTTGGAGGGAGAGAGAGTTTGTGATAGGACAATGGTAAAACTTCTCACTCCAAGTGCAATACTAAGGCCTTAGCACCGATTTCCCCTTGCTTGCCAAGGAGAAGTATTTCTCCGCAGTAGTCCTATATAAGTCTTGCATTGCAGGTAGGCTGGTTCGGGGCTGGTTCGGAGGCTGTTTCGGAGGCTGTTTCAGAGGCTGTTTCCAGAGGCTGAGTTTCCAGAGGCAGGGTTTTCAGAGACAGGATTTTTCAGAGACAGGATTTTGCGAGACAGGGCACTTTGCTGCAGGGCCCCTTTGCGCAAAAAATCCTTTGCGCGAAAAAACCTTAGCGCGAAAAGTTCTTGGCGGGAGAAGTTCTGCGGATAAGTTCGGAGGAAGTTCGAGGAATTTCTGGGGGGGGGGTACCAGAAATTTTTGGGGGGGGGGACACTAAAAAATGCCACATCCTCTGTGGGAAAATGACCACAAAAATTGCTTGAACTTGGGGACCAAGACACGTCCACCAAGAACTGATTAATGCCTAGAAAACTTATCGAGGCATCACAGGTCCACTGGTTTTCACTGGATGAACCCCCACTGTTTAACCCCCATGAATTTCACAAAAACCATTATTCAGTGGTTAGAATTGAACTGAATATAAAAAGTTTATTGATTGAGACAATAGTATTCAAGAAATATCACTCAAAAATAGTTTTGACAAGAACATACATTTTTATCACTCTGTAAATAATAACCTCAGAAGTGATGTTTGGAATTCAACAGAATTCTTAAGTGAGTAACATGACATAATTACAAGAGTGAGACAAGAAATAATTGCTGAATTGAAATAGAGTAGATTATTTAGTATTACATAGCAAGAAAATGAAATTAATAATCAATATGTCATAATGTGATGCTTGTTTCGGTGTACAGTGAATCAAAATTACAAATAATTATCATCAGCGACCAGAAGGAACTGGGAAGATTTTTATTGGTATAACACCAGGATATCTTTACCAAACTCAAATGTTCCTTTTCTCATCAGAGATATTTTGTGGTTTTTTTAAAACCAAGTAAAGCAATACAATAACCAACCACTTAGTAAATGGGCAAGATTGGGTTGGTGAAGCAGTTGGGTTCATCAGAACCCTGGGTTGTCCCATTAGTTGGGTTCAACCACCTTATCAAAAATCAACGATTGACAAAAATGGGTTTTAACTTCTACCCAAAATTCATATTGCAACCCAAGAGAAAGTTAGGGTCGACCAACAAAATATATACCCCATATTATATAATCATTAAGTACAAGTTTATTCAAAAATACGGTTATTCACTAAATAATTATTAGTTATCAAAATACCAGCAAAAATATTCAGCATAATATGTGTCTCACTTAATTAATATACATTGGCATTAGTATTTCTCCCATTTAAACCCTCCATGTTTGTAAATATTATCAGTCCATAATTAATTATCAATAAAGAATCCTCCAAAATTCAACAAGATTACGTAAATGACAATAGATTGCACTAAATTCCTCGATTTTCCAATAATTATTAACAATTTATAAGGCATATGGTATTCATGTCAGCTATTGAACAAGTACTGACTAAATTTAATCAAGATGTGTATATATATCTCTCAGTATTAATTAAACAAGTCAAAAAAGAATCATAGGCGATGCTAACAAAATGAGAACTGCATATTGCATCAACAAAAGAAATCACTCTAAATTTCACTCTTCAATTAACAATAGAAATGAGAGCTACATGCTGGTTGCGACAAGATGAAAGTTCATACTTGTCGGGCGATGAAGGTCGCAACTCAACGCCAAAAGCCACACTAAAACACAGTAGGCAGTCTTAAGATCAGCTGATCAATTCAATCACTCAGCCATCGATAGAATATTGAACACTGCAAAATCACAACACTTATCACTGTCCAGAATTGTGAGAATGTCCATAAAGTCTTGGTGGAGGAAAGGTGACACAAAACACAATTGAATCTTAATAACTGGGGCCACCTCCACAGCTTATCTGGAAACGAGCCATCTCGGGGATTTCCCCCCAAGTTAATCTCCCGTCCTCTCCCTCCAAGCACCCATAATTCCTCCACCTTACCCCATCTCACAATCACAGTAGACCAACACTAAATTACATGAGTGAATTAAGCAGATGAGAATAAGCAAGTACAATACAATATTTCAGAACAATTTCAATTACAAGCATAGAAATAGACTTATTATTCATTAATCAAAACAATATTATTAGGAATCAATAGAAATACAACACCGAAATCAAGCATCAAATAGTATTTGAGAGAGCAAACATTAGCATTCATTGAAAAAAAAAGAATAAAAAAAATCAATGATATTTCTCTCCTTTTAATTACTGGAATTAGCAATGCCACCATGATATGCCTTTAAATGAGAAACATGACAAATTTTCTCTTTCCCAGGAGAAACTTCCAGAATAACTGTTACAGGAGAGAGATACTTTTTAAGGACGAAAGGTCCTTTCCACAGAGGTTCCAGTTTTGCCATTTTCTGTTCACCTTTAGAACTGACAGGATGGTTTTTGCAGAGAACAAGATCTCCCACACAGAAAGTGATTTGGGAGTGAGATTTATTATAGGATTCTTTATACCTGTTTCTGGCCTTTTTTAAATTAGCAATAACATGATTCAGGCAGGCTTGTCTGTCATTATCGCTGAGATCATTCTCGAATAAAGATTTTGGAATGTCCCACTGATTAATTAAAGGATGCTTAAGTTCTCTGCCGAAAATTATTTTGGCAGGAGAATAACCACTGCTCTCATGAGAGGCAGTGTTCAAGGCAAAATTTAAGTCAGCAAGCATAGAGTCCCACATATGGTGAGCATTATTGCACAAAATAGCAAGTGCAGATTTTAGATTTCTATGCAATCTCTCTACCTGATTAGAACAGGGATAGTATGGAGAAACAAAAATTTGCTTAACCCCCAGTTGCAAACACATCTCCTTAACGGCATGAGATTTGAAAACTTGTGCATTATCAGAAACCAAATATTTTGGAAAACCGAATTTTGGAAACACTCTTTGAGTGAGTATTGAAACAACCGAACCGGCCGTAGCCTTGCGAACTGGCTCAAGAAAACAAAACTTAGAAAATCCATCAATAAGAGAAAGTACATATTGGTGTCCACCTTTAGTCAGAGGTAAAGGACCCACAAAGTCAATATAAAGTCTTTCCCAAACATCAGAAGGATTGTGCGACGATAGCATGCCAGGAGGTGGAGCATTTCTGGGTTTACAAGTTTGACACAGATGGCATTTTCTGACCAAGTCATAAACCTCTTTTTTCATGTCCTTCCACCAAAAGTGTCTGCTAATCTTATCATAAGTTTTAGCCATGCCCAAGTGAGCAGACATACTAGAGCAGTGAAAATATTGAAAAATCATAGGCCTCAAGACCGTAGGCAAAACAGCTCTTCCTCGCTTAATTTTAGAATTCCCATAACATAATAGCTGTCCCTTCAGAAAATAGTTTTTGTCGTTCAAGGAATTATTATTAATCTGATTGAAAATATCCTTTAGAACGAGATCAGTTTCTTGGTGTTTTCGAATGTCGACAAATGACAAAGGCAATTTATGTAACACACAAGAATAAGGAACAGCTGACTCCTTATGAGTGTTAGATTCCACATCTGATTGACTATTTGTAGATGAGAATGGCTCAATGCGAGAAAGACAATCTGCGACAGAATTAGCTGATCCTCGAACATGATGCACAATGAATTTATAAGAGGATAATTTAAGAACCATCCTGCCTAATTTGCCCAACTGCTTAGGATGAGAGAAAAGCCATGTCAAGGCACCATTATCAGTGTACAAGTGAAATGGTTTTACTTGTAAGTAAACACTGAATTTTTGAATTCCAAAATGAATTGCGTGACACTCCAATTCATAAGAAGAAAATTTACGTTCATGTTCCAAGAGTGCCTTACTAGCGAAAGCCACAGGGACAAAATCACCATTTACTTTGTGATTCAAAACGGCACCAACCGCCAAATTACTGGCATCGACAAATAAATGAAATTCCTCGTCAAATCGAGGGAAAGATAACACTGGTGGATTGGTGAGAGCTTTCTTCAACTGGCAGAAAGCCTCATTTTCAACGGCTGTCCATTGAAAAGGAACATTTTTACGTTTCAAGCGATTCAGTGGCATAGAAATTTCAGAATACCTTGGAATAAACTTACAGTAAAACCCACAAAGTCCAATGAATCTGGCCACTTCCTTCACATTTCTGGGAACTGGGAATTGTTCAATTGGTCTCACTCTCTCAGGATCAACTTGCAAGGTTCCATTTGTGATGAGATGGCCCAGAAAAGTGAGTGATTCCACACCAAGCTTAACCTTGTCCTCGCACACCGTCAAACCGGCACTGCGTAGTTTGTTGAGGACAGCATTAACATGAGATACATGGTCTTCAGCAGACTTGGAATAGATACACAAGTCATCAATATATGGATAGACACATGAATATTTCAAATCGCCCAATACTTCATTAATGAGACGAGTGAATATTTGAGGAGAATTTACAAAACCAAATGGCAATCTATTATACTGGTACACTCCGAACGGCGTCACAAAAGCAGTTAATTTCTTAGAATTCTCAGATAATGGTATTTGATGAAAGGCAGAATTGAGATCAAGAACAGTAAAATATTTTGCATCAGCAAGATATTGGAATGCATGTTCAACAGAAGGTGTAGGATAACCGTCCGATTTAACAACTTTGTTCAACTTACGGTAATCAACCACTAATCTTTCAGATCCATCCTTTTTAGGCACTAGAAAAGCTGGCGAACACCAGTTTGAATTGGAAACCTCAATCACTTTCTTATCAAGTAAAGATTGGATGTGCTTCTTCATTAAATTTGCCTTTGGAGGTGACAATGAGTAAGGATGGGATCGAATCGGAGTAGAATCTAGCAGTTCAATTTCGTAGGTCATAACAGATGTGACCCCCAATTCTTGAGAAATCACATCAGGATACTTTGACAATAAACCCTTCAACTTATCACACAACGTAATTTCAGTGGACGACAGAACATGTGATTCGGATGAGTTACTAACTGGCGCCGATTTAAACGCTTCGCAATTGTCCGTAAAAGAAAAAAGAGAATTCGGGGCAATTTCAAAACTGACGTTCGCCGGACGAATAATCATCTTTGAATTACAAATGAAATCCACACCCAGTAACACGGGAAATGGGATTTTAGCTAGATAAAACACGTGGTTCCAAGAAAACTTGCCTATTTGAACCTTGAGTGAGACAGAGGAATTAATATGAAAAGGCTGCCCCGACACCGTGATTAAATCGACGTCAACATTTTGACGAATAATTTTTCTCCGGCAACATTTCAGAGAAGCAAAGAAATCTTCATCACACAGTGAAACTGAACACCCAGTGTCAATTAGAGCCTGGCATGGCATAGAATGAAGATTAATAGATAATATTGGCAATCGAGTCGAACACTTGTCACGGACACTCATCAAACTCACGGCAGGCTGAGTAAATCGTCGTCTTTTGCGACACTCGTTCACTTTGTGGCCAGGTTTATGACAGTAAGAACAATTAATAGGAAAAGAAACTTCCCTAGGCGCACTGGAAGAGGCAACAGAAGACGGATTCCTAGAGATACGATGGAAAGTGTTGGAATATTCAGCACAGTCCATTAAATGTTTAGAAGCCTGCGTGATAACAGAGTCCAATTCTACAAATGTGTTAGGCTGATTTGAGAACATAATTGCAGATTTTGTTAAAGGATTTAACCCTTGAATAATGAGTCGCACAATAGAAGACTCAGAATACTGCAAACCCAGCACCTGAGTGGCATTACGCACAGAACACACGAAATCGTGGGGCGTTTCGCGAGGGAACTGAAATCTCTTAACTTTCGTAGTGATCAAACGATCAAACTCTCTGTCACTAACAATTCTAGCCCAAACTTTTTCTGTGATTTGAGACCATGCGAGATTCAAGTTTAACATAGACAACCAAAAATGACGAGAGCTGGCAGGTAGTTTAGATACTACAAGGTACAATAACGTTGACAGAGGAACCAAAGACAAAGAAACGATTTCATTAACTTTTAACATGAAATTAAACCAATTCTCACTGTTTGACACTTCAAATGGCGGAAAATCACTGAGTAATTGTTTGACAATTACTAACCCTTCAGAAACTGGCAATGTCTGAGAAGCAGACATTTCGTGAGAGACGTGAAAATCACTGCTTTCCTCGTGCGTTGGGCGAGGTGGAACCACTTCTAAAGAAGATTCCCGTTCATTATTAGAAACTTCACTTCCTACGGACACATTAGCCGTACCCCTGGCCTTACGATCCTCGCCCGTGGTTAAATAAGTTTTTTCGTACGGGTTGTGAGTACCTCCAGGCATTTTGAAAAGTGAAGTGACGACAACGAGACAAAGAGAGAGAAAGAGCGAGATTTAAAACTATCTATCTCTGCTAGAAGAGTCGAATCACCAAAAATAGTGCGAGAATAACTAGTGCTATCCAAACTATCAAGAACATTACGAGCATTACGAACATTAAAGTCAAATGGCATATGACCACGAGGAAAAGTCGGCAACACTAGTCACGTAATCCCACACGAACCAAAAAGCACTTAATGGAACATAAAATAACTCACTTTTAAGAGAAGAAACAACCAGAAACTGCAAAAAGTGGAGAAATAGTGGAGAAATGTCACCATTGTCCAGCACTCGGAGACCTCGACGAAAGGACAGGAAATCGAACCTCAACTCTGCTACCAAAATGTAACGTTACGTCGTAAATCTGCTTGATTTTTCACGTAAGTCCAGACAGGGGAAATACTCCAACCGTCGGTCACATGCTGGATCAGGGAAAAGACTCCACAAACAAGAAAAACAGCTCACAAGAAAAAGGTAGCCAAAAATAATTTACGAGTTATTACCGTACGATATCTATTCAAAGTAGAGTATTCAAAAAATCAGAAGTATTACAGAAAACAATGATAGTAAATTCATGATCCCAAAGGAAACATTACCAGCAGAAAATTGCTCTAAAAATCTCATGGCTCACAAGACATGTGACTCCCAGCAGGTCTCGACCAGAAAGAGGGCTTGCCTATGCAAGGCGAGACAGCATTTGAGGGGAGGGCTTCTTCCAGGGAGTGGAGGGGTAGCCAGGCGAATTCAACAACCGCCCACTGATGCGTCACTGCCCCTGCAGAAACGGCCGCTCCACAAAACACCATTCCCTGGTTTTGAGACAACAGCCAGCACCCAGAATTTTCCCCTCAACTTCTGGACTGGAGACATCAGAGGAATCGTTCATTGGAACACATGGAGGGGAAGGAGATACTGGGGTGAGGTGTTGGAGGGAGAGAGAGTTTGTGATAGGACAATGGTAAAACTTCTCACTCCAAGTGCAATACTAAGGCCTTAGCACCGATTTCCCCTTGCTTGCCAAGGAGAAGTATTTCTCCGCAGTAGTCCTATATAAGTCTTGCATTGCAGGTAGGCTGGTTCGGGGCTGGTTCGGAGGCTGTTTCGGAGGCTGTTTCAGAGGCTGATTCCAGAGGCTGAGTTTCCAGAGGCAGGGTTTTCAGAGACAGGATTTTTCAGAGACAGGATTTTGCGAGACAGGGCACTTTGCTACAGGGCCCCTTTGCGCAAAAAATCCTTTGCGCGAAAAAACCTTAGCGCGAAAAGTTCTTGGCGGGAGAAGTTCTGCGGATAAGTTCGGAGGAAGTTCGAGGAATTTCTGGGGGGGGGGGTACCAGAAATTTTGGGGGGGGGGGGGACACTAAAAAATGCCACAACCTTATAGGCCACATCTTGAGACATGATGGCCTGATGAAGACAATCGTCGAAGGACAGGTGGGAGGCAAGAATGGAAAAGGAAGACCTCGAACAAAATATATGGAACAAGTAAAGAAGGATGTGAAAGAGAAGAAATATGTAGGTGTGAAAAGATTAGCTGATAGGAGAACTGAGTGGAGAGCTGCGTCAAACCAATCCTAGGATTGTTGACCAGTGATGATGATGAAGCTGAAGAGGCCGAACGAACAAAGGGAACCGATAATCTCGCTTAACTGTTGTGGGGTGAAGAAGTCTTTCGGGATAAGGGTTTTCCTCTACTGTATGTAGGATGTGCGCAGTCAACTGCGAAATGTCTCATATTCGTCCGACCACAACTTCATCTCCCGTCTTTATTTATGGCCTCCTCTATTTCTTTCTTGAGTGATACCATTGATAACCCTACCTTTTTACCCAAATCCTCAGAGTAAGGATGAATATAGGACGGATAGCAAAAGACAAGACAAGTTAATAAGTCATCGCATGGCATGTGAATTTTTTGTGAGCAGGGCAATAGTTACTTTAAAAACTAATAACGAACACTGTTCCAGAAATAAGGAGAATTTCTAAATTTCGCGGGTCTGGAGTGTGGAGAGACCGATTGACAATTTTTTCGTTATTTTGGAATCCATGCCACCGCGTACGATAATATTTTCAACCGCATCCATTGTTTACTTTGTCTGTGGCAGCCGCTAAGGTGATAAATGTTTTATGGCTCCGCGGATTTCCGGTTCACATTTCATTGCTTGTTCGTGAATTTTTCACCAAAAATATTACACTAACGACTTCCCATTCTCCAAATTCGGCAGACAAGGACTGCGTGAGACATTTTTCCTATTTCCAAAAAATGAAGAGAACCTTAAAGGGGCGTAATTTTACAAGCATAGTTGACATTAAAAGAAATCCCTGACAGAGCTTAAAGGCCGTATTACACGGTACACGGAATTGCGCAATCTGACGTACGTGCGAAGGCGCAATCAAAATAGCGTCGTGTACAGCGGTGAATTGCTAGAACACATGCGAGAATGCGTGGATGTGAGACGGCAGAATAGCCCCTGTTCTAATTTCGTTCATGCATTCACGCAATTCCACGCCATTTTAGAAATAAATGAAGCTATAACCTGCGCAATTCCGTGCCCCGTGTAAACGGCCTAAGGCTATCCCAAAGATGGAGAATTGTACAGGAAATTGGAAGAAGTGCTGGTATTTTAAGGTCTATGACTGGGACTATTTAAATGGGAACTATTTTAAAGGCGAAAATATGAGTGTATTATTATTTTCTGAACCCACTTCGTGTATTGCACCGTGTTCCGAGTTGGTGGAAGTTTTGGCGGTTTATCGGTTGAAATCCTTTTAGTATTTCCGGTGACATTTCCAGACCTCGCTTCTTCAGCGCTCTCTTTTTATTTTTTCTTTGCAGTTCTCATTCATTCATTCGCTCTCTTCTCTGCTCCAGACATTCCTCCTTGTCAGTGTCCTTTTTTCATCTTCCGAGGGCCATTTTCTCAGCGGACGACATCTCTTGCCGCCATTTTTGTCTCGTCCACGTGTCACCATTGTCATTTCCTCATGACTAATCTCTTGTTCTTAGCTCCCATCCTGAAAATGTTTTTCATTTCTTAAGAACCTACCTCAGCTCCCGGAGAAAATACCTGTGGAATGTGCATTCCATTAAATACTGCGACATTCCCATGGAATAAAAACGCTTCGAAATTCAGCTTTTAACGCTTCTAGCTCTTTCTTATCCCAAAGTAAAATTTTACGTTGTAAGAGCTTCTCTTTTCTCATTAAAGTCTTATTTTCATGCTTGACATCGCCTTCAAAATTACTTTTTGAAGAGCTGTTGCGTTTTCAGGTTTTGATTTTCTATTTTTCTTTCTCCGAATCGCCATTCGTTTCCTATTAGTTTTTCTTTGATTCTCGTTCTTTCATTTGACGAAAGTACACGGACATTTTTGATTTTTTTTGATAAGTTTCAAATTTGTTCATGCGGGATGTTTTTTTTTCGGAAAGATGAATTATTCCACGTTAGACTCTTCATGGACCTACTCCGGTTATAATTCGTTGAAGAATTGATATCTAATGGTGAAGATTTTAGGTGAGGAAGAGATTGAATATATCTAGCGGTCCACCTTTACCTTATGCATTAATATGAATTATAACATGCGTATAGAGTCGTTAAGTTCATTGAATTCGGAATTGGCAAATGTGTTTACGGCTCTTTGCGATGCATTCCATCAAGAATAAAGGAGTGAGTAAACTAGAAAGAATCGTTGACAGTCTTCACTCAGCGCGACTTATTACATTACACATCAAATCCTGAACTATATTCTGTTGAGACAAGCCATGCAAGCCATGCAAACTTTAAAGCATCCATTTCGCCTCCTCCGTATATTCTTGACTCTCCGGCCCGCCACCTCATCGTGAGTGGCGCTGCGAGCGCACCATTTCACTCCCACCAACCTAACATCACATACCTCACCCGAGGAACGAGTTTCCACTCTAAACTTTTTCATATTTTTCCACTTTGCCGCTGGATACTCGCTCCGATTTCGCGCCATCCCCATTTTTATTAATTAATTCATGGAAAAGGCCGATCCTATGGTTCTCTCGCGGAAGGCAAAGTTTTTCAGCTTAAAACGCTTCCTTACTCGTCGGGATCCTCTATATATATCTTTTATTTTCCCAGCCACAGGCGATAAACTTTCACGTCCAACCTCACCACCCCCAGAACGAGGAACCCTCTGCTCTGTTGTTTTTTTTTGTTATTTCAAATGGCGCCGCGTGTTACAGGTGGAAACTTGCTCTTGCCGACGACGACTCGTTGTATAATTTTCCTGAGAAATTAATTAGTTTCACAAATAATATATCACAAAAAGAGATGAGAAGCCCTCTAAAAAAATTTTTTTTGAGGCCTAACTGGGAAAATGAGCGCATTGTTACCGGATTTTGAGAATGTTAGCAAGAAAAAATATTTTCAGTGGCTATTCTATGGATGAATGGAATTCTATATGCTAAAAGCCCTAGGCATACCTTTTTATGATCTACCTTCACTGTGGATGCATTTATTTTTTCATCTGTAGTACAGCCCTATGCATGCCTACAAAAAATGCTTGAATTTTACTCCCATCCAAGAGTTGGTTTTGATACACTGCTACGGGAAATTCTTGGCGTTTCGCCTCATCCCTCTGAGGTGAGTTACGCTGTCACTGAAATTGCATGCAATAAAAAGTTTTCTTTATGCTCTCATATGCATTATATGTTGCGCGGACTACAATGAGTTCATTGAGTTTCAAATTATCGGAGAAGTTTTATGAAATCCCAATTAAATAAATTTCAACCATTTGCCTTATCCGAATGCCTTTTTTCATTGGCAGTAATTCGGTAAAATTCATTTTCCACTGTAATTTAAAGGATTGCTACTGCTTTGCCTAAATTTGGTGCGTTTCTTAACGATTTCAATAATAGAACCAGGATATGTTATTGCCGACATTCTTGCAATAAACGAAAGCTGCGTCATTCAATTTTTCTGACGTGTTACTTGCTTATTACGTAAAATATTTTTTAGGTCTTCGTCGCCTCTACATACTGAATTCGCCGAAAATATCTTGAGGCCGAAAAAAAGTTATAAACATTGGGTAACTTAAGTATTTTATTTACAGACCAACGCCTCAATAAATATATCTGCTAGCTAAATTTATGACCAAAAATTCTTAGGGAATGTAAATTAGTCTCCCTTGTCAAAATTTACCTGTATCCCAAGTTTAAAAAAAAACTTTTTTCAATATTTTATCAAGTGTGTAATTTTATATTTGTCGATGTGATTCGAAATTTAACCCAATATCCGATTCATTTTTCAGTATGCAAATACTTTAAAAAATTACAGTAGAAATGCTAAAGATTGCAGTAAAAATTTCCCTTGTACTGTAATAATTTTGTATAACCAACGTGTTAGAACTAAAACTTTCTATTTTACCTGGTCGGGAGCAGGATTGCTCTTTGAAGTTGCCGTGGAGTCAGATATACCATCGTATTCAGAGAAATGTGTTAGATACACTTGGACACACTCAAACGAAATGAGAAACGTCCATGCATTAATTGATTTTGATTATTCTTTTATTGAATTTGTTTCTTCAGTAATACTGGTGATAACTTTTTTCGAGGCTCAAAACAGCATTGGAAGTCATTAGGGTAGTTTTCTTCGTCAAAGAAAACGAAAGGCATTGATTTCTATTCGTTACCCACCATTAGTGTATTCAGAATATACAAATTATTTGGTTTTAGAAATCCCAGTTTAAACGAATGGCAACGGTCAATTTTAACCCCATTTGAAAAAGGCCAGATTGGCGCCCATGCGATTCCTCTCCATCTGACGACACAGGGACCTAGTTTCTACACGAGAGGATAGGAGTTTTACATCGTCTGAGATTACCAATGCATGCATGAGTCACAGAGCTCAGGGAAACATCTCTTAATAATAACTTATTAAAATTGTCTAAGGTCGGAAAGTTTCCTTCGATTGACTAGGTAAATATAATCCATATTTAAGCCAAGCGCTACCTGCTATCAGGGTACTCTGCTACCTGCTAGCAGCATGCGTCGTATCAGCGCTCAAGCCTCGCCTCAAGGTCACCTCACAGGGCGGGAGCGGGAACCAGAAATACGTCACACGGACTTTTCCCGTCATTCCTACTTTGCCGTCGCGTTTTCGCGCGCTTGAAAATTTTAACTTTTCGTTTGATCGCGAAAAATAGGTATCGTCATTCAAAAATCTAAGAGTGTGAAATGCGTACTCCAGGAGTAATAATCTTTCAATATGGAAGTTTGAAAATTCTACTATCCACAAACCAATTCAAATCACTTTCACAAATTCTACGCACTTAAGAGAACTTAACTTTCCTTCACCACAGTCAAAGTAGAACTGAGGGTATAATACACATTTTAAAAAGCTAGAAGTTCCCGTGGAAATACCCCGTAATAGACGATCAAAGGCTCCGCTCCGCGGTGTCATAAAACGACCGTTTTCGCAGTAGAATCCTGGGGGTCAGGGATCGGAGAGTAAAGAAGGTATAAGAGTCTCAGCTGGTGTCTTTCCGGTAGGTCTTTTTGTATGAGTCCCAGGAAAACAACTCACTTTTTCGAGATTTGAACGCTTTTAATAGAAACATGGTCTTCGATCGTATCGAAAGAAAACGAAATGAACTTCAATGAAACGTGCACTTACCTCGGCTGAAAAACCTCCAACGTCTTCACCATAGACCATTTGAGAATCGGTGTCTTGAAGCAAAACATAAAAACGGTGAATGCTGAGCGTTAAAACCCATAAAGCTTCAATAACCTTACCGCGTCGCGGCTAATCCAACTCCCGACGCGCGGAGACGAACCCTACCGCGCGATCGAAAAATCGATGTAATTTCCGGAGACGCAAATTTATTCCAAAGATAACTGCATAAGCACCTCAAGAAATCTTCAAAGAATGCTCTCATAATAGTTACTTTGCGTGACTTTGTCGAAAACCCATTTGAAACTCAACCTAAATGTAAAACTTTGTCGAAAAACAGTGTCCACCATTGTGTAACTGCACGGTAAGAAGTTATCGATGATATTCTTTAAGATTACGGAAAATTAAAGAAAAAAACCATATTACAACAGATTATGTGGTTTTTTACTCCTCAAGAATCCACCTATAACTTCACCATCTACTTACTTTGGAAGATTTTCAGAGAAAATTGAATACGGGCGTTTTTATGGAAATTTGTTCACGTTTGAGCCTCTGTATCTCAGTAACGGGTGAGATCTATGTCAAATGAAGTATATATTACCATCAATTTCAATTATTTTTGAGTATAAATGCAAAGTTTCAAGTTTATAACTCAAAAAAAGCCATTTTGTAATTTTGTCCGGCTTTTTCCGATTTCTGCCCACTGTGCGATGGGTAGAAATGGGTACAACTCGTATTTTTACAGTGTTTTAATCAAGTGGAAACATTTTATTTTAACTAAGGCTCGGCGAGGGCGGGTGAAGTCCTCGACTACTTACTCAAAGGTCACATGTTCGAGTCCCGCATGCATGGCTAGGTTGCCTCTCTCCAGGGCATAGGTGTTTGCGTTCGTTTTTGTTGCTGTTTGTTGGATTCCCCTTTTATGTGTGATAAAGAGCTTAAATGTCTTGCTTTTGGGACTGTGAATAAATAAGAAAAAAGTAAAGAGTTCGCGAATGAAAATATATCTGAATATATTACAGTTGAAATGCATATTTTTTATAAACTTTACATGAAAAAGACTATCATTTAAACTACATTTTCAGGTCTCAAATTGGTCCAGAAAACATATCGAATTATGTCGTTTTAAATGGGGCCGCATTTAACTTAAATTTAACGTTGGACGTAACTAGTCCATTTTTATTTTTGTCCATCATAAGAACATCGTAATGTATGTATTACTTTTAGCCTTCATTCAAGTTTGGCTAGAGCATATAAATTGATTATTTTTAGTGTATGTTTTCCTTTCTTAGACTGGATAAAATCAGGCTCCACTCCAACGTTTCATCCACTCGCCTTTCAGTCTTTCTCAGGAGCTGAAAAAATTTACCCACGATATCACTAGCTGAGAAAATTTTAACTTACCTAGAACTTTATTTTTAGACTAATTCTGGAATTTCGATCAAAATCGTCATTATAAATATCTGTGCAAAGGACAACCAAAATTGCCCTCCATAATCACCAGTGACCATTGCGTTTTCCTCGTGTGTTAATATTTACTAGAGAACTTTAATGTCTCTCTTAAAGTATTTTAGGCGTGCATTAAGAGAATGATTCGTAATAATTGCATCGACCGAGGTAGTAATGAGGAGGTTCTACGATGATTAAGAGGGAGGAGGTGCCTCGTGAAAACCTTGGCAAGAAGGCGAAGCAACATAATCGGCCATATCTTGAGCCGTAATGGTATAATGAAGACGCTCGGGGAAGGAGAAATGGATGAGAAGAATAGGGAAGGTAGACCGCAAATAAAATGAGGAACAAGGAAGCAAGGATATGAAATAAAAGAAATATACATATAGGTCTGAAAAGGCTATCAGATAAGAGTGCTGTCTCAAAGCAATCTTAGGATTGTTGATCAATGATGATGATTCTCTTTTTCCCTCATCACGAAATTATTTTTTTTCAATTGATAATCACCCCTTCCCTCAAACATTCATTCTTGTGAATCACAAGTTTAGATATTTTACCTGAAAAATTATCTCCTCCATATTTATTTCATTATACAGTTTCCCCCCCCCCCCCCCCCCCGAAAGTGACTCGTATTAGCTGCCATCTGAAAGAAGATCTTTTTGCAAATGGTACTCACTTATTTTGGACGAAGCTTCCCCTACTTTGTCGTCTCTCTCACATTTAAAGAAGACCACTTCACTCCTTCCTTTCTCTCTTTATCTCATCTCTTTCTTCGGAAACATCGAGCGCGTGACCCCACACACCATGGAGATGTGAGAACAGATGGTGGGGTGAGGAGGGAAACGGCCCTATTGTCCGGTTTCGACCACTTCTCTCTTTGAGCGAATCAGAGGCGGGGGTTTGCGTTCCCATGGATATCCCCGCCGCCGATACTTCCTCATTAATTCCTGCCCAACAATGAGAAGAAGACCCCTTCGATTGTTGCCTCCTTCCGTGTCCACGGAGACCGCGGACCGGCCGTCCATTGTTGAAGACAATGCCCTCTGACCCGCCCCCCCCCCCTTGACTGCCTCTGACCGCTAGGGAACCGGGGAGGCTCAGCCGGGCCAATGGACGGCGCTCCTGCTGCTGCCCTTTGTCCTCGCCCCGGGCGGGCCCCCCTTGCCCCTGCCCACCCATGAGGCGAATTTGCTTCTAATACGTGGTGTGGAGGGGGAACTTGCGAATTCCAAGCGGACGCAGTCTGACCCGTGTTTTCTTCTATCCCTCGAGCCAATTGTCCCTCGCTGCCCAACTCCTTTGTTGACCCAACATTGGAGCTTAAACTCTGTTTGCCTTCGGAGTAGACTCCTTAGCTACTTTAAACTTCTCGAAGTTGAAAAAGGGATGCTTTAGGTACATTTCTCAATAAAATTTTCCACTGGACATTTTTGCCATCGATAAGGCTGTGCAAAGTATTTCTGCTTCAGAAATACTTTTCTCTAAGTGAAGAAAACAAATCGAGGATGATATAAGATACAAAATTACTTTGAGTAAAAGACGGAAAAGATTATTCTGCCTTGCCATGAGACATGATGGTGAGAAAAAGAGTAATTTTAGGAGTGGTGAAAGGGAATAATGGAAGAGAAGGCCTCGGATGAGATTTAATTGAATTTATTTATTTATTTAATTTATTGCCTTTATTTGCTTATACAAACTTGGTCCTTCTAAGCCATATGGCTTGTCAGAAGGTTCCAGTTATTCAATACAACATGTGGCACATTGAGAGCATAGCATTTATATTACAAGTTTCAACTTCAACTTTAGGGGCTTTTAAACAAAACTATGATAATTTAATATATTTTGTACATTTCAGATTAAAATAAAGAAATTACAAGTTTACAATATCACTTATTAACCAATCTTTCACTTTTCTTTTAATGTCGGCCAAAGATTTGAGATTACATAAAGCCTTTGGCATACAATTAAAGGTGTGATGTACAACATACTTCAGCAACCTTTTACCGTACATGTTATTATAAAGATAAGTTTTCAACAAAGGACTGTTGCGTTTGTCCATAGAATGTGTATTATCACATTTAGTTTTGTGCTCATTTTTGAAATAGTTCTCTATAATAATGAGCCAATTCAGCATTTTATTCACAGTTAATATATTACATTAACCACATTAGATACATGAAGAAGGTATATAAGGTTATAAAGAAGAAGAATTATGTAAGTAGTTTATGATTGGCTGATAAGAGAATTGAGTGGAGAGCTACTTCAAACCAATCTTAGAATTTTCAACCTTTGAAGATGGTAATTATCTCAATTCATCGCACTATAGTGCATGCAGTTCACTATTGGGACTGAATTGAATCGTTTATTTCATTGCGTGGAGCATACCGAGTATTTTAAACCGGGATAATGTTACGTATGAGTTCTTTTTTCGCTTATAAAGAGATGGATGATGAAATAGCGAAAGAAAGTATGTCGTGGCATGCTGAGTCCATAAACAATAAAAGATATATACGAGACTTCATAGGATAGGAAAGAAAGGTTTGGAACATACCACAGAAACAGGACGAAGACAACGCTGCTGTGGTCGATGGAAAACGCCATAAATCAGAGAGTGAAATGCGATGTGACTGGGAGACAAACCGTCCTTGACCATTTCTTCTGTTGTAGAGTGATGAGCTACCCCAGTGCCATCTATTGGCTACTCTTGTAGGCCAAAGCAAAGGGAGTTTTCCGTGCGCAAACCCATGCCGAAATCATGGTATCACGGCATCTTCTTCTTCGTCCTATATCTGTTATATGTTCCTTTCCCTTCCTCTCCTATCTTTCTAAATTATTTGTTTGTTTGCGCTTTATGGCGTCGTATGATTGTGAGAAGGAATCCATAATCGATATATGTGCGTGCATCACTTCGGTTGGCCTCTTCTTTAGTTGCACTTGTATTAACCCTTAACCGGTGACGTGCGGTCTGAGAGACCGCTGCGTTTCTAAAATTATGAATATTTTCAAAATTGCTATTTCAAAAAATCTATAATCCTCGGGAGCCACATAATTTTGTATAATTAGGACATAGCACTCTAAAAATTTTACGTTCTTATTATTTATTTCTGAAAATTTGCAACTGAATTTTAGTAACGGTCTGTGAGACCTCACGTCACTAAATTGGAAAAAAACGATGAACGTAATGCTGTTGGAAATGATTCAAAAAGTTGCTAAAAACGATTCCTACTGATTTTTCAAGAATAATAATAATAATAAATAACTTGTCAGGAAGCATTTTTAGTTGTATAACGTGAATAATTAAGTACTTAGTTAAAAAAAGTTTGATAATAATAACAACTCAAGTGTTTTTTATATCAGTTTTTTGGTCTTTTTTCAAATAATAATTTCTACTGAAAAAGTTGTTTCGTTTTGGGAATGCATAAGAGTAAATATAAGTTTAATAGTAGTTGAGAAGTCAAAGAAACTTATGAAGGGTTAAGACGGACAATGATCGGTAATGCTTAGAAGGCAAGTGAACTTTGGATGTGTTTTTCTTTGCGAAATTCATTCGCGTAGGTTGACAAAATGAGAAATCGCAAAGAAGACGCAGCTGGTGTTTCTAAGTGGCTCTTAAGGGATTCGGAAAGTGATTAGGCTCCCTTGAAAATCGAATGATCGAGTCTCAGACGGGTTCGCTGCCTTCCGGAGCAGACGGCCTTCTTCAGAGACGAGAGCCTCGTAGCACGAATGCCTACGTGAGCGGAATAGATTTGACCCTTCGGCGCCCCCAGATTAGTTTCATTTGATACCCTAGGGACGCTTTACGGCTCTGTTTCCTGATCTAAATCCAGTTATTCAACCTTTTAGGATTAGAAAAAAAACTATCCGTTTGACTGGATTCAACAAATATTATTTCGAAAATGGTAAATACTTTGTGAGTTCATAAATCTCCAAGTTTACTGAATTGGGTAGTTTCCTTCATCAAAGAAAACGAAAGGCATTGATTACGATTCGTTACCCACCATTAGTATACTTATATATCATAATATACAAATTATTTGGTTTTAGAAATCCCAGTTCAGACGAATGGCAATGGTCAATTTTATTCTCTTTTGAAAAAGGCCAGATTGGCGCCCATGCGATGCCTCTCCACGTGACGTCACAGGGACCTAGTTTCTATACAAGTAGATATGAGTTTCACATCGCCTGAGATTACCAATGCATGCATGAGGCACAGAGCTCAGGGAAACATGTCTAAATAATCACCTATTAGAACTGCACAAGGTCGGAAAGTTTCCTTCGTTTGATAGGGTATAAATAATCCTTATTTAAGTCAAGCGCTACCAGCTAGCAGCCTGCACCATATCAGCGCTAAAAGCCTCGCCCCAAGGTCACCTCACACGCCGACAGCGGTAACCAGAATGACGTAACACGGCGTTTTCCCAGCATTGCTAGCCTTAGCTTACTTAGCCGTTGCGTCTTCGCGAGCTTGAAAATTTTTACTTTTCATTTAATCGCTAAAAATAGATATCGTCATTTAAAAATCTAAAAGGGTGAAATACGTACTCCAGGAGTAATAATCTTTCGATTTAAGCAAGAAAAAAATAATAGGAAACCACCCAATTCTGTCATAAACAACTATCATCATCATGGTCAACAATCCTAGGATTGGTTTGACGCAGCTCTCCACTCAGTTCTCCTATCAGCTAATCTTTTCACTGCTACGTATTTCTTCTCTTTCATATCTCTCTTTACTTGTTCCATATATTTTGTTCGAGGTCTTCCTTTTCCATTCTTGCCTTCCACCTGTCCTTCGACGATTGTCTTCATCAGGCCATCATGTCTCAAGATGTGGCCTATAAGGTTGTTCCGTCTTCTTATTAAGGTTTTCATGAGGCTTCTCTCTCTCCTACCCTTCTTAGGACTTCCTCGTTACTAACTCGGTCGATCCATTTGATTTTCATCATTCTTCTGTAGCGCCACACTTCAAAGGCCTCTATCCTTGCTTTCTCCGCTGCGGTCATTGTCCATGCCTCACTTCCGTATAGGAGCATACTCCAGATGTAGGTTCTTATGAATTGTTTCTTTACTTTTATATTTAAGTTTCCCACTGTAAGCAGGTCTTTCTTTTGGTGGAATGCTCTCTTCGCCTGGGCTATTCTGCTGATAATTTCTTTCTTGCTTCTCCCGTCACAAGTCATCTTCCTTCCCAAATAACAGAATTCATCTACCTCATAAACAACTATATGATATCTTAATTTTCGTAATTTCAAATTAAAAAAAAAGTTCGTGGCATAAGTATAATTGCAAGTAAAGCTAAACACCATCAAACGTAATTAAACACTTAAGCATACATTTTTCCCGGTTAAAAACTTTTAAATCTTGTTTCATATGTTTGCGTTCCAAAGTGTAGCATAAGGGGTCTACCAAATTAACTCATGTTTTCCAATAAACTGTGGCGTTTGCAGTTTGATAATTGTTGAGCAAGTGCTGCGGTTTTCCTGAAAATATAGATAGCATCATGCAAACCTACTCTATTGATTAATTTATTTCTCTAGCTATACTTTGTGCATTTAGATTCTTCTAAAAGATGTTGTTTTTTTATTTTTGAGCAATTTGTGATTTACCGCTCTCAGCTTTACTGAAAATATCATTTTCAACATAAATTTATGGTGGTAATTAAAGAAATTCCATTCAGAGGAGGAATGTAAGACTTTTTCATTTTAAGGAAATACGAATTTTATGTTTTAATGATCTTAATTTTTGTGAAAAATTGGGGTTTTGGTCGTTATGTTTGAAAATCACATTTTACGCGCTTTTATGATAATATACTGATGCTGTCCGTGAGAAGTTTATTTTTACACTAAATAATCCTGCGTTTATTGATGTTTTTACAAAGTCCATATTATTTCATCATTACAGGAAATCCACATGTAAGAATAGGGTAGTTTCCTTCATCAAAGAAAACGAAAGGCATTGATTGCGACTAGTTACCCACCATTAGTGTATTCATAATATACAAATTATTTGGTATTAGAAATCCCAATTTAGGCGAATGGCAATGGTCAATTTTAACTGCATTTGAAAAAGGCCAGTTTGGCGCCCATGCGATGCCACTTCACGTGACGTCACAGGGACCTAGTTTCTGGACGAGTGGAAAAGAGTTTTACATGTCTGAGATTACCAATGCATGCATAAGGCACAGAGCTCAGGGAAACATGTCTTAATAATCACCTACTAAAACTGGCTAAGGTCGGAAAGTTTTCTTCTATTGATAAGGTATCAATAATCCTTTTTTAAGCCAAGCGCTACCTGCTAGCAGCCTGCATCGCAGCAGCGCACATACTCTCGCCCCAAGGCCACCTCACTTTGCGACAACAATAACCAGAATGACGTCACACGGGATTTACCCATCATTTATATTTAGCCGTTACGTTTTCACGCGCTAGAAATTTTTCTCTTGTCATTTTATCGCAAAAAATAGATATCGTCATTTAAAAATCTAAAAGTGTGAAATTCGTACTCCAGGAGTAATAATCTTCCGATTTAGGCAATAAAAAAATAATAGGAAACCACCCTATTTTGAGCCCTTTTTTCCTAACCATAACATAGTAATCGTACTCCATCCTGAAGTGGGGTCAGAAAATTTTAGCTCAGGCAATACTTCGGGAATTCTGCGTGGTGCTTTTGGTGGGAATGATAGTACCCGATGGGAACTTGATAATCTGGCCTACGAAGTCCAGTCTTCTTCTTAAGGTTTTTATAAAGGTCGTTTTACACGGGGCACGGAATTGCGCAGGTTAGAGCTGCATTAATTTCTAAAATGGCGTGTAATTGCGCGAATGCATGAACGAAATCAGAACAGGGGCTATTTTGCCGTCTCGCATTCACGCATTCTCGCATGTTTTCTAGCAATTCAACGCTCACAATACACTGAATTGCGCAGGTTAGAGCTGCATTAATTTCTAATATGGCGTGTAATTGCGCGAATGCATGGACAAAATTAGAACAGGGGCTATTTTGCCGTCTCGCATTCACGTATTCTCGCATGTGTTCTAGCAGTTCACCGCTTTACACGACGCAATTTTGATTGCGCCTTCGCACGTACGTCAGATTGCACAATTCCGTGTACCGTGTAAAACGGAGAAGGATTTGGTTCTTTCCCGGCGAATGCTGTTGATGAAATCTTCTCGGGAAATCAGCCGGGTGATGATGGCCATTGCTGCCAACGTTTCGATGGCCTTCTCTGCCATCGAAACGTTGGCAGCAATGGCCATCATCACCCGGCTGATTTCCCGAGAAGATTTCATCAACGTGTAAAACGGCCTTAAGACTTCTCTTTTCCCCCATTCTTCTTATCACTTACTCATTGCTTACTCCTTCGATCCATATTATCTCATCGTTCTTCTAGAGTTCCACATATGGGATGTTTCCACTCTTGACTAATCTGGTGCTTTCAGCCTCCATACCTCTCTCACTCCTATGAAGAAACGTGCTCCGTGAATAGCATCTGATGTATTGTTTCCTTACCTCTATGCATACTATCACTGTCGATAGCATAATCTAGCGATTTGATCGTTGGGTTATTCTTCCTCATAGGATAATCCACCAAAATCGTAGGCACAGTAATGGCTTTGCCTGGTTTCGCTATTAAGTTGGGCCCTCTTCGCTTCTATAGCGTTAAGGTGTTTTTTCCCGTCCCATCCTTCCCAACCCTTTCCCAACCCCAGAGGCGTCGTCGGGCTCCTTTCGCGGCGGCGCACAGTGGGTTGAAATCGAAAAAAGCTGGACAAAACCTCGAAAATGGTTTTTTTGAGTATGGAAGTAGAAACTTTGCACAGTTGTTGCCAACACATTAGTGCATTTTTTGGCGCAAAATATTTTTCTTAGGATAATTTTTTATATAAAATACATGGCCTCAAAGTTGAACAAATTTGGCGCAAATTGCCCGCTTTGAATTTTTTTCGAAATTCAGCATGTTTAAACTAATATCACACCTTTAGTAGTAATTCAATAGCAACAAAAATTTATGAAATTGTTAAACGGTTTGTTATCATCGATTACCATCAACTTTCACGACTTAGTTGTTGTATTTGTGACCAATACGATACAAAATGGCGGACCCTGTTTTTCGTCGAATTTTTGTGTTTCTGTAGGATTTTAAAAAAAGGATCACCGAGCTTCCTCGAGATATTTACACCACTTACACAACAAAGTATATAGATTATGATAATCGGAAGTAAAGCTGCGACCACCTGCGACGCCGAAATTAAGATCGATTTTTCGAACGTGCGGCACCGCCCGGAGTTGGCTGCTTGCCACGGGAATTGCCGTACTCGACGGATGTTGGATAGTGAATAATTTTAAGCAAATTTATTGAATAAAAGCTATGATATATTATAACTACATTTATGTTCCTTTTGTTGTAACCTGATTTCTTTACTGTCTTGTAATATTTATCGTCGATGCAGTACAAAATGGCGGACGCTAATTTCAGTAACATTTTTGCCCGTGTGTGGCTGTATAAGAAGGAGGACACCGAGTTGCTCTCAGATATTTACACCGTAATTGCACCAAGCCTTTTAGAGTCTTCATCCACGGAAATAATCTGCGACCGTTCGCAACAAACTAAATAAAATCGATGTTTTTACCGTGCCGCGCAGTCCGACTTCTGAGGTCATTTACGCCATGAGGGAAGGGTAAGTAAGGAAGGATAGAGAGAAACCCGGCGTCGGCGTTAGACTGCTGTTAACGAAAGGTGCCAAGGGGACCACGGCTTGACGTCCCATCCGACGGACGGAGTGTTGAGCTTGAAATTTCCTCCACATAACATTCAAGCAGGGATCGGGCAGTCCCTGAAAATTCTCTATCACCGCCGGTATTTGAACTCGAGCCTATGGGGTGAGAAGCCAACACTCTAGCCACCACACCAAACCGATCCCTGTTATGAAGCCTCAAGTTTATTTTAATTCCTTCCCAGTCATATCTCAGGATCGTAATGAACTCATCAATTTCCGGATTACAACTGAGCTGTGGATTCTATGATCCGAAATTACATTGAACTTGAATGCCATGAATTTTAAAATTCAGAAATATGTCGGAAAACTTATTTCTCATCGTAAAACTCAAGTTTTTTCTATCATCCCTCACAGTTATTGAAAAAAATGATGCAAGCATGCCATTGATTAGAGTCATAAATTCTATCGCTCACTTTTGATGTATCCTTTCAAGGTATTTCAGTCTAGTTTCATCTTTGGATTTTAAAAATCTTTACTGGATACTTCTTGCCGCTTGCTGTGGAGGGAGTTCTATTAAGAGTTCTATAGCCTTCATTATTATTTGAATTAAGTAATAATTTAACGTGAGAAATACAAAATATAGTATTATTACTGCAAAGTTGCAATAAATTTAAAATGCGCCCATGATGTGAAATTTTCCATCGTGATGATTTTGGCTGTACTGAATGCGGGTTATTTCGTTGTTGTTTTGCTCTTACGTGTGATACGATATCTTTACTGAATGATTGATATGAGTATGCACGTGAACGATGTGGAGGGTGTTCCTCGCAAAATATTACAATTTATTTTTTTAGCAATTGAATATGTTTGCAACTTGTATTAGTGCTGATTAAAATCAATCAGGCTTCCTCATACACTTTTAAACATATTTTTTTTTCGAAGATTTGCTAAAGTTTTAATACACATGGTTCAAATTTTGCTACTCTAGTAGTTTCATCCTTTAATAATTGGTGGAAAATGGTTTTCTATTTCCGCAATAAATCAATTCTATTCAATAAAGTTTCGCACCAGCCATTGTGGTGAACTTTGTATTGAATTGCTGAGGTCATCTTCCACTGGGAAAAATGGAATCTCTTGTTCTTTTTTGACGATTTTTTAAAAACTTAACGGACGATTTATGTCCTTCAATCAAGGAACTTTTATTTTTTGTCGAGTGTTATACCACATCCGAGTGTTTCCAAAACCTTTTGTCCGCTGAGAATTGATGAATGGATGTTAATTTCATTGTTGGAATACGAGGCTTTCTAAAGTTTTTCATGCCTCCTTTTTTTAACGGGAATGAGTTTTTTTTTCTTTCTACGTAACTGTACGCCATTTATCCCATCCACCCAGATTTGAAATCACAATGCAATACGATTTTGTCATTGCAAGGTTGAAGACACTATTGACCCCTAAACAATGTGGATTTCTACAATCTATCAGTTTTCGCTCCAAACACCTTCCAGCCACTTGTGTTTTTGAGAAATTTCATTCGAAGTAATTTTAATGGGAAATATTTATGTTTCCTTAATTTCTTCTTTTCCTGAGCAAATCACTCTCCCCTCGTTTTACTTTATTTCAATGCTTTTTAATATATTTTTGCTAATTATCAATGTGAAGCTATTTAGTCTCTGTATCTTCTGAAACATTCCTGCGAACAATGCGCTCGTCGACTAGTGGTAAATTTGTAAAGTTTTAAGGCGTGTACTTCTTTTGAAAAATAGTACAACTAAATAATTTTATTTGAAATGTAAATGTTCGATCTTTATCCAAAAAAACTTCTTTTTCTGCATGAAAAGTGTTAGAGTCCGTGAAAAAAAAATAATTTCCAAATTTGTTTTGCTAGCTAAAAACACCTTTCCTCTTTCTCTAGGCCTTAATTTTTTTAATCTCGGAGAATAGGTCTAATTGTGATCTGCAAAGTTTTTGACCAACGTTTCGATACATTTCATTTTTAAATATATCGAAACGTTGGCCAACTATTTTGCATATAATTATTATACCCATACTCAGAGACGCCAATAAACATGAAAAATTTTAATATACTTTACTACTTAACTTTTCATACACTTCACTACAACTTTTTCTAACCCATAGTGTCCCTCTGATTAAGTCTACGCTCTTATAGATTTTGACTTTAGAGCGACGCATGAGTTTGGAGAAATTTAGTTTTTTTTTCTCGATAAAACGAGACCGCACGTCCATAAACCAATTAATACGAGTGCCTCGTGTAAGTGCTGGTCGTTGTGCCGGCGACTAATGAGAATCGGAGGCGAGTTCCCTCCGCGGAATGGCGTTTCTGAGTGGAAGTTTTATTATTTTTGATTAAATAAAAATAATAGCACACATCTCTTCGAGCAAGATACGGACGTGTCTTTTGGGGCCATCCATTTCCTCGGCCGCCGTCACGTCCGCTGTCCAGGAGCGAACGCAGCGTCATCTCTGGTCTCCCGGATTTCGACCCCGATTGCAAATCGTCGTCGACCGCCTTTCACACGATAGACGCGCCACCGCTGCTTTTAGCCCAACTTTTCATTTATTTCCATTTTTCCTCTCATTCGATGCCACGGCTGCAAAAACAAAGAACGGAAGTGGTCAAGGGTCATTCCGTCATTGCTAACCGTGCGACATTTGGACACCTTTCCCATAATTTTTCCGAACGGATTTTTTTTCCTATAAAAAACCAAATTTTTCCACCTGAATCATGCGTAACGTTTTTTTTGTGTGATTCCGCCTTTGTACGAAAAAAAGTTTCCACGTCTGCGAGAAGGAAATTTTGTGTGTTGGTGTAAATGGAAGTTATTATAATTCTTACGAAGAGAAACTAATCAAAGAGGTAATGAAGAGTGCCTTAATATTAGTGCATTAAAGTGAGGCTGGCACAAGCCTGTTTACTGATGCGGCCGCCGCCATAGTGATCTACCGCGATTGTAGCTACCCATATGCATCAACTTAACTGTGATTCGAGATGGCGTATCTCTGAGGGCACTTAAAAATGACTTATTTCAAAAATGTAGAGGATTACTATCACCTGAAAACGGTAGGAGGTTTAAATAACGCCATATCTAGGAAATATTTAAAATTAATGGTGAGCAAACAACTAGAATGGTGAGATATTGGCATGACGAAAACCGATGTAATTATTGTGCAATAACTTTACATTTCACCAAAGAAAGACTGAAATTTAACTTAATCTTAACTATTAGGAATCAGAAATATCCCTACTCATCGTAGTTGATGTATTGGCTAAACGTTCTTCTCTTCCTTTCTTCCCCTTCAAATCCACATGAGATCCTGAAGGGCTTCGCAAATATGCTCTGGTCTTGTATTTCCACGTTCATACTGCAAACTTAAACCTTATCTCTCCTCTCCAAACTTTTTGACCGTTAAGAAACTGTTCTGTCCCTTATCTCCCCATCCTCCTCTCCATACTTCGTTGCATTAAGGGAAATGCGACCCTAAAGATATACATGAGGTGTCGAAATCATGATAGATTTATCGTAAATTGTGTAAGATGCAAACAATTATTATTATGGTTGCATTTATTCTCATAGTTTTTTTGATGAAAGAAAAAATGCCATTATACTTATAATAAATGTCTTGGCTGAAAAATAATGGTCAGCCGTGGGCGAGTGACTTGTGTATTCTCCTGCGGATTGCAAAATTATTCTCGTGTCTTAAGCCAAGAAAACATCTGAGCGTTTATTCCGGCTATTATTAGAGTTCACTAACTAAAAAGAATGAAGGGATAAGGGACACTATCTACTATTGTTATTCAATATCCCCATGGATGGCTTATTTCAGTTGCGCCTTAGCAACGAAATGACTACAATTAACGTCTAATTTGCTTTTACTCTCAAAGTCGCCATTATAGTGAAAGATAAGGTCGCTGTTTCTGTGAAGGTTAAAGTTAGGTATGCAAGTGACACAAATCGATGGTATGGTTTCAAACCCTGGCTGGGGAGGAAAATTTTCAAAATATACAATTTTCCACGAATTTTTGTTAAGAGTTAGATTCTGACGAATATTTATCGGGTTCTCACCCAGTTTAATGCTTTTATACAAGCCGACGTTTCGTTGTCTCCCATTCTCAAGACCTTGTTACTTTATGGAAGACCAATTTCATACTGAACTGGATCGACCGTTTACCGAGGACAACAATGCGGATCAGGTGTCGTCCGATTGGCTGTAGATTGGCTCTGCTGTCAATCGGACGATGCCATTTTTTTATGCGTTTTTTAGCCTCGTTGTTTTCCACCGATTCACATCTACACACATTTTTATGCAACGATCTATTGAGTAATTCCTGAGTGGGACAGCAAGTAAACGTGCCTTTCCAGATTTTATGCTTTCATCAATAAATTTCATGATGTGTATGCACCGGGTCTATTGGTAATGTTGCATTATAGAAAACTGCATTTTGCAGTATGTATTGTATTTGTATTTCATTAGAGAAGTTATTGCATCTACTTTCACTTAAATTTCAATGAAATTTTCAATTACAGCTCTTCAAGTCACCCATCACTATTTTACTTTTTCCAATAAAGGAATAATCTCTAAGCTTGTGTTTTCAATAGAAGAAAATGTTATATTTTTGGATGCTAACTCTCGTACGTAAAAGCAATTTAGATTACTATCAATAAACGCCGTCGTAGGTACGATGCTATCGTCTCAAATCGTGGTTCTCGTGGTCGCCCTCACGCGAAACCTCGCTTTTAGCAAGTTTATTTCCATTTTTCCGCCCACTGGATACAATGGAAACAAAAAAAGATATGGGGACTGAAAAAGTGGCGTAGAAAATGACCCCTGTGTATTTAGAGTGGGAGACAAAATGGGTCCCATTTGACGAGAGCGGAGGTTGCTGGTTGAATGAACGAATTTAGTGTCCGCTCTTTGCTGGAGCTTCCTAGCTCGGACGCGCACTCTCCACGGCGCTTTTATCGCCCGATTGTTGTCCGGGGGCAAACCGAAGCCCAAAGTCATTGTATGGTTTCTATGAGACATTATTATTATTTCGCGTCGACTGACTGTGCATTGTTGTCCGCCGCCATTTTCTGCGGCGCCGTGGAATGGCGCGGAGGGAAATGTTTTTAATCCGTCCATTGAGGATACGGAGCGATAGAGAGAAAGAAAAGTGGGATAAAAGAGCCTTTTGAGAGGAGGGAAGCAGGATAAAGGGAATTTGAGGCGCGTAATGTCCTCGTGTGTGTGTCTCTCCCTTTAAATGTGTTTAAAAAAAACCGTGTCGCATTGAAAGGATTTGACGGGTTATTTGTCCGATAAAAGCCCTCTCAAAAGTG
Organism: Ischnura elegans; assembly: GCF_921293095.1. Lineage (NCBI taxonomy): Eukaryota > Metazoa > Arthropoda > Insecta > Odonata > Coenagrionidae > Ischnura > Ischnura elegans. The sequence continues at coordinate 109,948,913 of NC_060251.1, forward strand.
CCAAACTACATGTTCGCCTGAATCGTACCAATTTTCTCTAAGCATTGAATGGAATAAAATAAAGCCACCGTTTACGACCTTTCTCGTTTTCCTACAAAGCATGTTAAGGATAGGTACCTTTTAAACATTCAAATAGGGGTTGTTAAAGCTAAAAAGATTTCCCAAACTGGGCGGTCTGTTTCCTTTTTTGATTCCTTTGTTTCTTTGCAAATTATAAACCGCGATATCATTACGTGGGTAGAACCTTTGCTGCTTATCTAAAGTTCCCAGAATTATATCCAGGAAAGAAACCTTTAACATTTCGAACGAGTTTCCTCGGCTTAGGGAAAGTAACTTCCTCTTCTTTCCCGAATATATGAATTCAATTTCTCCTGTTTAAGCTCTAATCTCACAGATTTCAATAATTTGCGGTGAATCTCGCACGATTAAATGAAGACTGCATTTGCATTTTTTTCGAAATACCTTATAATTCTTTAGTATAAATGGAAATAAATGAGATAATTGTCGAAATATTGATGAGTTAAATTTTTCGATGCTCATTTTCTTAAATAACACGACACGAAACGCATTGAATCTTGCATATTACCTTAAATTTTCTAATTCCTTTATTTACTTCCTTTCAATCCTGTTTTCATTCTTAACATCTGAAGAATTGTATCATATTCTGTAATCTCACCCAATTCACAGATGAAACTGCCAAAGATGTTAAATGTCTACATTGAATTCGAGCCATCAAATTCAGAGATGTGTAAGTTTACCAGATATTAATTTCGCAAATAAATAGATTATGGGAATTATTCGATTATTTAAAGAAGAAGTGAGAGAAAGTGGGTCGTATGAGAAAAACATGAGATTCACTTGCATAGTGTAATGTCTTCCTGAAACTGAATTAAGGCGAAATGAAGGCAGCAGCAGCTTAAATTATGCCATGATTCACACTTCATAAATTTTTAATTCGCTTTACTTTTCATAAATTTTTAATTTATGAAATGTAAAGCGTTTTTATGAAGTGTTTTTAATTAAAAAAAAATATACCTACTGAGGCTTTGTCAATATAGAATACAAGGGAAGTGTCGAGTTGGGTTCGCGTTCAATCCGAACAGTTTGATATTGAGCGAAATTTTTGGAAAATGTTAAATGTTTTTGATCAAGCGCCCAATGGGCCTTAATTTTAGACATTTTAATGATAGAAAGTAATAGAAAATCGCATAGAACTATAGGGGAGACCGGGGCACGTTGGCCATAGGGGCAGGATGGCCCAGTCGAGCTAATTCATACAATAGACCCTGAATCGTGCTAGGAATCTATCAGAAGGTTGGTAGCACACTTCCCCTTTCTCCACAATACCATTATGACTGACGGAGTAGTTTTTGACAAGTTGTAGCGATTAATTGTATTTGCGCGTGTTTCAGTAAAATTCTACTCCCAGGTTAAATGTGTATTATTTAAGTTTTGATCAATTTGGGCCCAATAGTTGAGTACTATAATTAAAGATCATAGTTTAAGGATATCTTCTGTGTGGCATACAATCTAAATTGCTTCGGTGAGTTTTGAAACTAATAGAATTTATTGTAAAAATGGCGATGGGGCAGGTTGGCCCAGCGACGACGGGGCACGTTGGCCACCCAGGCCAACATACCCCGCCCTATGCATTCCTTCGTTAAAAATGGCCTAATTTTGAATAGACGGTCACTTCCATCATCAAATGAGCTGTCATTCAGGTGTAAATGACTTTAAATTGTTTCAAAGCAGTTACAATGCATGTTTGCCGACAAGAGTGTGGGGATGTACCTTTTCTTAAGTTTTGTTACCTTTTTGGACCAACACATTCGTTTATTTGGGCATTTATCGTAGTACGACATTAGCATTACATGTCATATTACCTGATTTTATCATGTAATACGTTCCTCCTTCTCCAAAGCTAGATTTACATTTTTCTGGTCAGCATATATGTCACTGTTTATGCAAATGTGCTTAAGCAGCTCATCCGAGAAAAATGAAAAAAAAGTCGAGTGGACTTACGCATTGATTGCCTCTTCAGTGGGAAGAATTGGATTACTATTAAAATTGAGCTCGATAGCTGGATTACCCCTTCCTCACTTACATGAATTATTTTCTGTTACATTTGAGGGTAAGCTTGTATCGACAGTGAACTCCAGAGGTTCCGCTGGGTCTGGGATTAGTCGTCTTTGGGAGCGTTGGGTTAGGTCTGAACTGCTTAGACACAAAGACTCAATTAAATTCACAGAGGCTACTAAAATATAAGCGCAGTGGTGAAGACAGACATCTATTTGTACGTAACATAGTATCACAATGTAACGGATGTCAACTGGAGCTTAAAAAAATAATAAAATACGCGCGTCCGATATAGGAAGATGAAGATTCACTGTGCCTAAAGTGTGCCTTTTTCGACGGTCAGCCTGGAGCACAATGTATTTAGAGCACAAATTGCTAGCATTGGGCTCATTAGACATGTGTGAACAATGAAATCCGCGTACTATTTCACAAGAGCAATAATTGTGCTGATCCTTTGTATCTAGGCAGTCACGAAAGTTAACTGGTTTGTATTAGTACACCAGAAATCCTAATAATTTAAAGCTTTCCCGTTGTTTTGGTAAAATGATTACATATATTGAAATATAGTTCGTGATAACTATTATTTTTATTTTGGTTTCCTAAAACCATACTAGTTCAGCTTAACAAAAAATACATGGGCCAACGTGCCCCAGCCGCTGGGCCAACTTACCCCGATGTAGGGGCAGATTGGCCCACCTGTCATATGCCCAGTATTTATTTATTTTTTTAAATTTAAAACTCATATATTCATGTTTAATTATTGCCATCCAGATTTTGAAAGACTGTTCTATAATTTAGCAACAATTTCATAAAGTTAACAATGCATAAATATAAAATATTTAAAAATGTAAAAAAATCGGGCCAACGTGCCCCGGTCTCCCCTACCATATGTGATACGGAAATACCACAATATGGAGGCAATATGGCCCTTTCCGTACTCTTCTTCCAGCCTTGCAACGGAATTGAAGTCTCTACAAATGCCTACGAGGCGATATTTCCAGTAAAAAGCGTTATTGTTATATGCCTCCAACGTTGGACTAATCTAGGCCTCTCGACAGTGTTTTTCATCGATTTTATTTCGAAAATTTAGGACCGTCGGACGCTAAAGAAAAGACAATTTTCCCATAAAATACATTTTCTATCGCATCCCCAACGTTTAAATCGATCTGATGGTGACGTTTGGGTGACAGGTCCTTCTATGACAGAAAAAAAACAACAAAAAATAATTTATCAAAGAGAGAAACGGGTTAATTAAGGGACCATTAGAGAAGAAACTTGAAAATCCTGGTTGATGAGCGGAGAAAGTAGGTCAGAGTAAGAGATATCATAACTACTCTCAGGTAGAAACAGTAGGGGATCGTTAGGGAAAACTCAAATGCAGAGTAAGAAGTCATTTTAAGTAAGAATAGCAGCATTAAATTTGTTGCGCAAAATATCTGAAAAGAAAAGAATAGAAAGAGTAAATATCGTTCGATATTTCGTGCTCGTAATTTTCATAGCCATTTGTATCCGTTGATGCAAATTAAAAGAAAATGACAATGTGTATATTTTTCTAATTTTTTTATCTCAAAAAGTTAAGAATTAAGTTGACGTGGCGTTTTACGTATCCTTTCAGATGACGCAAACAAAAAAATGAACGAAACCCCGTTCATCTCTCTAGTGAGGAGTCAGTGGAAGGCAGCAGTTGAAGAGGCTCTGTCGCAAAACGTTAAACGAGAACAAAAGGTTAAGCTAGTGAAAAAGCGAGGCCTTAATTGTATCCATCAAGTATTGTCTCATTGTCATTCCTGTAGTACCGTGCTGTACGTAAAAAATGATGAAATCAAGAGTTTAAAACTACGAATAGCGAAAAGCACCGAGTACTTACTTCCTTATTTTCTCATGCGTTTTGATATTAATAACTCTCTATTGTGAAACATACTGCTTATCGTGTCTAAAAAGTAAAATATGAGATTATTTTTTCCCACACAAGAATTTTTCTAAGCTTGCCACGGGGAAGATAGGCTTTTCAGCAGGAATAGTACACTGACTGCTCGTAACCGAAATGTAGCAGCACGGTCGAGCGTTTCACTCTTATGTTCGTTGCCGCCGCAGTAAGCTAGCTTATACTGTAGAAGGGATAAAATGACCTTTTGTGTGAAAATAAATACTCGTTATCGTAAATTTCAGCGCCTATTAGTCATTAAATTACCATTTTGACCAACGCGGAATTCGTACGAAATAAGTGCGCCGTTAGGCATAGAATGAAATGATGTTTGCACGAGACGTGCAATGGTTCTAACAAGTCTCCCGACGATTCGTCTACATCTACATAATACCCCGCAAGCCGCATAAAAGGCGTGTGGCAGGGGGTGCTAGGACACCAGCCGTTTGTGCACAATAATGAAGTGCTCTAACGGAGTTGCGACTGGCGTTTATTAAAGTCCTTTATGGTTCAGGGGAAAAACGAATTCCCATATCTATCCGTTCGAAAAAAAATCTCTCCTAATTTATCGCTTCCATCGGACCTAGAACCTTAGGGGTTAGATGGAAGATGGGACTTTCTAGTCCCAATCTCGCCCAATAAAGACGTATTATTATTATAATTATTATAGAAATCTAGTGTGGCTCTAATATTTTGTTCTCCGTGTTGCTCTTAAAGATATCCATTCTCAATTGCTCAAGCAATCTAAGCCTAGCGCGCAGCCTCCGAGTCTCCAGCGGCTCCCAGCCTAATTCGCTCAACATCTGGGTAACGCTGTCTGTACGCCCGTAGCAGTTTTTGACGAACCGCGCAGCCTTCCTTTGAATTTAATTCAGTTCGCGGATTGAGTCTTTCTGCACCGGATGCCATTAGCTCGCTGCATATTCAAGGTGCGGTCGGACGAGAGCGAAATAGCACCTTTTTTTACTTTCTCATCCGAAAATCTTTCCACAATACGCTTGACGAATCCTAATTTCTTCAGGGATAACGATTGAGTGGCACCGCGTTCGCTGACGATGAAAATTCAGCCTCACCTCTCGTGGCATACCATTATTCCTGGGTTTCGTCGCGGCGAAGGAAATTTTACACAATATTTAGACGAGATGCGGATGAGACAGAAGGTATGGATGGAGGTGTTATTTAGTGGGTAGTATCTGTAGAAGACAGTGTAAGAAGGTAGAATGTTAGGTAAACGAGGGAGAGGAAGGAAAAAATAGGATTTTTGGTATGGATGGAGGTGGTATTTAGTGGGTAGTCTCTGTAGAAGACAGTATAAGAAGGTAGAATGTTAGGTAAACGAGGGAGAGGAAGGAAAAAATAGGATTTTTGGTATGGATGGAGGTGGTATTTAGTGGGTAGTCTCTGTAGAAGACAGTGTAAGAAGGTAGAATGTTAGGTAAACGAGGGAGAGGAAGGAAAAAATAGGATTTTTGGTTAGAATGGAAGTGAGTTGGTCTTACAGTGAATGAAAGAGGGAGGTGCTTAAAAAAGGGAGGCTTCGAGAATGCTTCTTAAGCATTCCATGGGAACTCATTAATCGGTAGACTACTTTAATAATGATTATAATCGCGCATGAATATTTACCTAAGAAGATTACGAGAGAAGAGAAGCCTCATGAAAACCTTAACAAGAAGACAACCTTTTAGGCCACATCTTGAGACATGATTGCCTGATGAAGACAATCGTCGAGGGACAGGTGGAAGGCAAGTACGGGAAAGGAAGACATCGAACAAAATATATGGAACAACTTAAGACGATGTGAAAGAGAAGAAATAAGTAGGTGTGAAAAGATTAGCTAATAGGAGAATGGAGTGGAGAGCTGCGTCAAACCAATCCTAAGATTGCTGACCAGTGATGATGATGAATACTTAGCTGTGGCCTTATTGAATCTTGATCTTCGATGATAGCCAAAACTCGTGCACGACTCCAAAATACACTACCCAGCTCGGAGGAAGAGTTCTGGGGTTTCCAGCCGGGTCCATGGGTTTTACAGCACCCAAGGGCTTCCAGCCGGGTCCAAGGGCGCTGAAAAACCTTTGCACCGGGATAGAAACCCGAGAACTCTTCCTTTAGACTATTCGCTGGGAAAACCTTATATCCTTCACTATCCAGCTCATTTATGGCTACTCCACGGTGGCTTTTCGATAAGTTTGTTTACGTGTCCGGGTATCATAGCAACCAGTGTATTCATTTACTTTTCACGCAAAGCATGGATAACTGAGAGTACTTTTCTTCACGTTTTCTTTCAATTATATTTTTCATTTTTTCATTGCTTTTCTCTAAGCGATGAGCGTTAGTGATCATTGTTATGATCAGATGACATTAAGGTGTTAGAATTCCAAGCTTCATGACAGTGGCCTTGGAATAACATGCTTTAAAAAAAGATATTAAAAAACATACCACAAGCATAAGTGACGTCTTTCCACTTCTTGGGAAACTTTTTTCACCCATGTGGCAGTAACAGCTCCTACCTCTTTCCTTAATTGGAGGGCGCTGAAACATTACTGGCAGTAAGAAAATCAAAGTTTTTCAATAATTATATTTTAGCGTGTGTCATTTTTCACACGATCATAATCACTGTATTCATCTGTATCATCACTATCTATCAATAGGTTCAACAGTTCTTCACTAATGGGTTTCAATATGCTATGCTTGTCATGCAATGTGTGACATTTTGCTACGTGATTCAGCAATTAATGTCAGCTGCTTAGATAAGTGTAAGTGAGAACAAGGGCGTACCAAGGATCAAAACTAATGGTGGGGATGTAAGTCATGGTTGTTCAAGTTGTAAGTGAGATTTAAGCATGGAAAAGGTGAACGAAATCAACATTTTAAGGAAACTCTCATTAACAGCTCATCGTTAGTTCCTAAAATTATTTGCTTGAAAAAAATACTATTTTCCTCAAAGACCTTTGCGATTTTTGCTTCTGGGGGAGGGGAAGCTGCCCCCTCCTGCCCCTCGATGGGTACGAATCAGAATCTCCTCACTGTAATTCGCAAAGATATTGGAACTGCGCTGAGGGCTCCCAGTGTATGCTGCTACCTGGCGGTCCCAGGAGTAACTAAGACCTTCACCAATGTGTTTCTAGGTAGATGGACTACTTTGGAGTTGTTTGCGATGGATTTACCAAAATTATCAAAAATTGACTTACACCAATGTGTTTCTTAGGCCTGCAATTCTTTCACTGCCTTTTGTCTTGCGTTCATTTAGCGTATAGCGTGGAAGACGCAGTGCATGAAGCATGCGTGATCGAATCGCGGTGATGAGAGTGGATGAACATGAAGCGTGCCGGAGACAGACGTGCGTGTGCTGGAAAGGACAGAGCGGATAAAGGACACTACCTGACGTACTAATACGTGCATTATGCGTAATGGTTGCTACACGTACTCTTTAATTCCTTTATATGTATGATTCCCATTTTCGGGAGGGTTTAATAGTATACATAATTGTGGTGTTGTGATGTAAGGTGTGTGATAAATGCGAAGGAATTAAGATGTTTTCGTGTCCATTTAAGGTATATAAACAAGCCCATAGGTAAGGCAACATCATAAATTTCTAGTGAGATATAAATTCATGAGCTCGCGAGATAATGAGAGGTTGATTGAATTGAATTATGAGTTCCCAGGACCTGAATGAAGAGATAATTAAATATGATTTTACGTTTTTGCAAAAAATGCAAGTTTTTTTAAATAAAAATATGAAAAAATAGTAAATATTGAATATTTCTAAAAATCTAATAATCTACAACAGTTTAAAATTTCAAAACTGCCAAGTGGTGGTTTTGACAAAATATCAGTATTTATTAAGAAATTTCTTTGTCTTTTCTAACGAAGTTAACCATATCTTACGGACGTCAGCATACTACGGAAGATCAGGTCATATAAATAAAGTCATTTAAAGAGAGATAGGTTGTAGAACAGACAGATTCAGAATGTCTTTTTTTCCACGATCAATAAGAGATTATGACGGCAGCGATAGAACTCATAAATAGATTGCATGACTTGCAGTGTAGCCTACTAACCTATGTAAAACTTAATGCATGTTTCTTAATTTTATTTTTATTTCTAACAGCATATGGTAGAATAATTTGTTAGTATACGTGACTTTTTTTGGACCGTGTGGTGTGCATGTGGGAGTCCAATTGCATGATGCATGCTGGTAATTGATCACCCCCTGTCAAACACTCTAGAGGTGGCTCGCAGGGTATTATGTAGACGTAGAAATTAAATAAATAATTTGGTGATCTGGTATATTCCCATGCCAGTACGAACATCTCAAAAAACCGCGTCAGCAGTTAAGGGATGAAGTAAGGCGCTAATGGTATCACGGGTTAGCGTCTCATCCGACGGACGTTTTGCTGTATTGGAAGTACTCCCTACAAATCACTGCAGCAGGCAGGAATCTCTGCCAATTTTCCACCATGTACCGTCGGAATTTGAGCCTACAATAACTGTGTGATGTGTAGTCTATCTATTATTTTTTGGTGAGTTTTTTGTGTTCTTTAAAATTTATTTGGGTCTTTGATCCCTACGTAATTCATTAAAAAATCATCATCGCATTGATTTTTTTTAGGTGTGAAGAATTCATTTAATTGTTGAAATATTTTTAAAGACACGAGATTATTCATTGTCTCCTTCTAATGTAATTCCGATCCACAAAATCTCGTTTGGAGGATAAAATAATAAAAATGTGACGAGACGTGAGAATTGACCCCTTTAAAGAAAGAAATCGGAAATCTCTCTTAACTATCTCAATCCGCGGCCGGTATGTGAATCCGGGACTCAAGGATGAGAATTCATCCCTTGATTAAAGTACGTCTCTGGCTTATCCGCTATTACCTATATATAGCGTACGTATTACTATTGTGAACTCCGAAAGCGAAAACGGTAGATACCCGTCAACCACTATCCATTTCCAATAAAAAGAATCCTACTCATAGAAATCGATGAATCTTCTTTGTATAAAGTTACTATCGGGTTATTTTCAATTCAATTAATTTATTATTGTGGGTCATTTGGCCCATGAGATAATTTACAAGTGCACAACAATTAAGTAAAAATCATTTGACAAAGATTCAAAGAAAAAAACACTACATCAAGACTCAGTAAATGCAAAAAATAGAGAAAAAAAACTAAAAACAAAAACAAAATATAAACCTATACAAGCATACCTATACATACAATTGCATCCCGAATGCGGATACCCGGGTATCTATTCACACAACGTTTTCAGACATTTTTAATACATTTGAAACAGTATCACAAATTATTCAAAGAAAAATATTAAGGTTCAGAAAAACGTAGGACCATTAGAAAATTATATCATGAATACAGATATCCGGGTATGTAGCGGTACAATATTTTCAGACATATTAAATACATTTGAAACGATATCACAATTTATTCAAAGAAAATTTTTCAGGTGCAACAGAAGAACGTAGGATCAATAGAAAATTATACCATGAATACAGAATATATTCTCCCCTCATCATATTTTCTCAGACTTCCACAACTAGTGTTTTAGTTGGTATTTTTACTAGTTTTTTTTGGTTAGCAAAAGTCGAGAATTACCACAACACCAACACGATCCCCTCCGCTATTAGAGTCACCCCAACAGAATCTAGGGGGCTGCTTTGCACAGCTCCAAAATTGTGACGAGGTCTGAAAATATTTTCCTCATCCGTTGCTATCGCTCTCGTTCTCTGCCTTTGTCACAATCTCTCTTTTTCTGCCTCACGCGAAGGAAGGAATGCGGTTGTACCCCCCATCCCTTCCGATACTGTGACCCTGAAAGTTCAAAGGGAGGAATCCCTTTGGCTGTTTCCCTCTCTCGCCGTCGCGTTTTTTGTGGCGCATCGGTCGGGTGCAGCAGTAGCTAGCTATCTTTCGAATTTGCAAAAAGCGTTGGAGAACGTTCCGTTCCCGGGGGGGAGGGGGGCGATTCGTCACTTTCTCCGCCAATTTCCCAACAGAGGGCCCTCCAATCGATCACTAGATGTGTTGTAACTCATACCCCGTTTACACTACGATCGTATCGACTTTGATCCATACGCGCGTAACCTCAAAACGTCGTGTAAACGCGCAGAATTACCATCGTAGGCCTTAGTACCTAACACTGCCGAATTTACGATGGTTAGCGCTAGTGCTCCAAGAAAAAAGAGCTAGGAAATGAAGTTCGATGTACATACGATTCTTCCGCGCCGTCGCAACCTTGATACGATAATTGGTGTTTCATAAATAGCTCTAATATATCAAAGATATATGGCAACGATGAAGACATTATTGAGCAGGTGATGGAAGGACGTCAAGGGGAAGTTTTTTTTCGATGTTCTATTTCACAAATGATATCGGATATTCTATACTATACCAGTTTTATGTATTTCTTTATTTACAGGTTAACCCATAACCACGTATCCTTACATTATACTTCACAGATGATGGAAAATAACAAACATACACAAAATATTAACCAATTAAAATTTTTGTATGCAGAATTTCGCGATAAAATTCGCCACAAACAACTATAACATTTAGATGAAGACATTGAGAAGTCAAAGCCGAAATCTAAGCCTTTTTTAGTTAAATAATAAGAGAAATATGTATTTTTTCTTTGATGATAATCAGACAGACACATTCCTAACTCGTAATTATTTAATTTGAGAAATTTATTTTGGACACGTTCAAGCCGGATTGAGTCGATACTATATTAAGGTGACCAGTTAACAATACATTCTAATTTGAAACGTAGCAAAGCGATATATCTACTGTCCTTATCGCATGACTGCTTCTAAATTTTGGACAGATTCTCATAATGAATCCTACATTATTTGGATTTTTACCAACCCTTCGGTCAAGCTTTAGTTTTAGCGCATGAAAAAATTAAAATTCTTTTGCTTTTTAATTTCCAGGATTTCAATTTTCTCACGCAGCCTCGTCGTCAGTTGCTATCTGACAAAATTCCACAACGAGGGCAGCACTGAGTTACGATGGTAACTTTTAGACGTGTAAACGCGCCGCAGTTCCGGTCAACGTCGATACGATCGTAGTGTAAACGGGGTATCATAACGGATTTAAATGGGTTTTGAAACAATCGCCGCTCGCGTTGCTAATGGACGGTGCGACCCAGAGTCCTCTAGATTGCTCTCTCAACACTACTCTCGTAGTTATTATATGGCAATATAGAGGACTCTGGTGCGACCATAGAGAGATAAGCTCTAATATACGGCTCTTAACACTAGCAGTACCGGGATCGCATGGCTACCTAGAAGGATAACTTCGACGGGTAGTAATTATTTTAAATATTTCTTCGGTTATGTTAAAAAATAGATAACTTCATTAAATATAACAATTTTCTTTATTTATCAATACAACTGACTAATTTATTTACAATTAATTTTACAACAAAAATTTTTAAATGGACAGAGGTCACGTTGGTCATGCTTCTCTTGGCCTGGCCTACGAAAAGCCAATCGGTATGGCAGATATGTTGCTTATTTCCATTCGAAATGCAATAAGGAATTATGATTGTATACATGTGCTAACTAAAATATCAAAATTGCCAGACGTAATATTGTGAAGTGATTTTCTCAATGCAGTATACCCTGCATTATAAATAAAATAGAAGAGCATAACGCGTCATTTTGACAAGGGTTGGTGTTTAAAGATAGGCAAGTGGTAAAACTTCTTTTCTATGTAAAAATATAAATTATATCATAACAGAATGAGTACTATAAAAAAACAAAAGTCAGGTCAAAATTGAGACAATAGAAAAAGAAATTCTGGTGAACGTGATTAAGTAAGTAGAGGTTTCCCGTCAAAATGGTACGGTCTTTCTAGAATTAAACGAAATTTTAATTCGTGGTGATATGATAATCCTAGCGAAAGCAGTAACACATTTTGAGAATAAGTGCATTGCTCTGCAACTCATTTCCACGCTGTGGACGAAATGGAAGCGGTGAAATTGCGCCCGTGAATAGGTATGTGAATCAAACTTATGTAGGATGGTCTTCTCTTCGTGGTACCATTGCTTAAAATGATCGTAGGCAAAGGAGTGTAAAAGATTTAGTAACTTTGAGCGTGTATTTGGAACGGTCTTCTCAAGGAATAGGCTCTGTCGGACAGTTATCACCTTAACAAAGTATATTTGGTGACGATACCGGATTTAAACGCTTTTTATATCGCTCTTATTGAAGTGGCAACACCTATAACCAAGGAAATAGTAAAATTCTTCTACATAGCGATTTCATAGTTAATAATTGAAGTCATTCGAAGTCACTAAAGTCGGGGAGTAAATGAAAAAATAATTACTTCCGTTATGCTGAATGCTTGTGCGAGTTTGAAATTGCCTTAGGTTGAGAAATTATTTAAAGGTTAGTACCATATGTATCCCATTTTTAGTATTCCCATATATCCCAGCCCGGGTTTTAGGAGCTTATTGCCTATCTTGAGGCACCGACCTAGAGAATGACATCAAGCTACATATCTATTTATTTATATTTCAATGTTATGCGCCGTATTTAAATGCCGTGAAAACTCGTGGACTCGATCGATAAAAAATAGTAATTCCTCTTTTTTCCGAATTCTTCCTCTGTAAATACTGCAGAAAGAGACATTACATGTAATTACATTAAGTTAAACATTAACAGATGAGATGTTTAACATGATACGCCCACTTAAAATTGCGGTAGCTTAGTAATGGAATAGTTTTCGTGTTGAAATAAAACTTGCAATGTTCTAAGATTATGAATTTTATAAATCTTGATGTTAATATCGCTACATCATCAGGGTGGTTGATTGAAAAGAGTATTGGAAACCTATCGTAATAAATTTTATGATCGTGGAAAATTGCAAGTATTTATTTCAGCATGGAAAAATTCCACTCAATCTCCGGATGTCATTATGAATAATGTTCCACAACCTGACCTCAGAATCTCAAATCGGTTTGATGCGTAGCAGTCCTGATTTGTGGAACAATTAATTAATCAGTTTGCAAGTTGTGTGGCGACATTTTTTCTCGGAGAGAAAACTTCAGAGCTGGTCTTAGAGGCAAAATGATATTTATAATTCCCTTATTATCCAAGGAACTTTTCCTTTGGACCATAAAAAGGGACTGAAAACGAAAAAATGAGAAAATCCGCTGGAGAAAAATTGGCATAAAACCAACACATTCACTTTTACATCTATGCTAATTATCTGTCTGAGGTTAAGTTAAAAAAGACTGAGCTTGAATGAATGAATGAATGAATATTTTTATTCTTCTCTAGGCAGATTTATTATGCTTGTTATTTATAATTTATTTATCATTCATTTATCACATATCGATTTATTTATCTATGATTTATTATGCCTAAATTATCGTTTATTATTCTCTAGGCTCTAGAAGACCTTCGAAGTGACCTACGTTTCTAAATTTAAACCACCTGAATGCAGATCTTTTTTTTTTAACTCCACCTCTCATTCTTCATGTTTCAGTGAGTTTGACTCTCAAAGTTTACTTATTCCGCCACTCATGGCGCCATCGTGCCTCGTGACGACGAGCGCCATTGAGCTGCTGCCCTGCTGCTCCATTGAGTTTAAAAGTGCTTTCCACCACCGCCACCGCAGCGTGTCGCTCCGAGCAGACGTCGTACCTAGCAGGGATGGGAGGTTATGCTTCGGGAAGAGGAGTTCATTATGCTTCGCGGTGCGTCAAGTTGTACCTATGCGCTTCGCCCGTGCAAGTTGAAGAGCGGCAACCGCTACGGTTGCCAGGGAACGGCGAGTTGCGCGGATGAAGTCCTCGGCTTTTGATGCCCCGTTCCCGCGCCACGAGTTCAAATAGAGGGTGAGATTTTACGGTGGTGAACTTCGAGGTAATGATTATGAATGCTGTTGAGTCTAACACGCAGAAACTCATGTTTCCTGATTCACGTCCTCGAATATTCCGCTGAGGAGTAATTATGAACTTGAACTTCTTCGTCAACTTGAACGTCATATTTACTAAAAAAAGAAAATCAGTTTTGATAACTCTGGAATTGGAGGGAATAGTTCGCGTAGTATTCCGTCTGTAGGCACCGTGATGGAGCCTTGAAGTATTCATAATAGCGAGGCCTCATTTTCAAGACTCGAGTGAGTGAAGGGCATCCCTTTGAATTTTTCAAGGTCCCGACTTCAAAATCACGTCTTCTTTGTTTCTAGATTGTTAAAATGGGCGTGGAGTAGGGCTGTAATTACATGCTAGTGAAGTAATACAAAAGCATAGGTACTTAAATGGAATGAACAGTTAAAGAATGTGCGTAAAGAGCTGTTGAATATATACTTTCTATACGCTTTGGACAATTAATAATTGTACCCTGTTTGTGCCTCAACCAAGGAAGACAGTGAAAGATATGCTAATATTATAAGTGAAAAAGAATAGTGAAAACGTATGTCGCATATCTTGGCAAATACTTATATTTGCAATACTAATACAATACGATATTTTATAAGTAAACTGAAAATGCCTGTATGCCTTTGTTGATGCCTTATCTCCGCAACGGCGGATGTCTAAGTGTGTGTAACAACCATCTGAATTTCACGCATTAGTTGCCCACTGTTTTTTAAATATGATTTGCAAATTTTCAAGTTCCTATCCAAAAAAATGTCATATTGGAATTTAATCACATTTGTTAGATATCAGTCCATGGTTAAGAATTGCTTTAATTCGTGCCGTTGGGTAATAAAAATTGTTACATTAACTACTTACTTAGGCACTGTCTTCATAGGTGGATTTAGGGGGGCATGAGGGCACCACACCCCCCCCCCCCAGACGCACAAGAAATAGACGAGATACGGTTATCATTTCGTTCGTTTTGGTTTGTATTTTGCGGAGCCTTACTCGTTTGATTTCGTATTAGGTACTTTCATATTAAAATAAAGAGAATATGTCGTACAGTAATTATTGTATTTGGTTTTAAATTCAAATATGAGAAGATCGTTTGCCTGTCAGGCATATGTGCCCCCCAGAAAACATGCTCTTTCCGGGCCTGACTGTCTTCATACAAAATAATTCATTAATTATTACCTTAAATGACTACTATCATTGAAAAGCAATTAATAAAGCATAGGGCCTTCGAGGAGGATACTGAAAATTAAATGGACTGAGAAAGGGGTTAGAAATTATGAAGCATTAGAAGTATAGGAGAAAAAGGAAAATATTTACAACACTGTCCGCCAAGTAAGACCACTGTGAACACATGATGATACACAACACTAGTGTGTTAACATAATGAGAAGAAAGTTGAAAAATGGGAAAGCAAGAGATAACCAAAAGAAAAACAGGAAGACCAAGGGATCAGGTAGTGGGATAGCTCTTGAAGGATTTAGGGAAAAAGAGCCTCAGAGATGAAAGAACTAGCTTTGGTTCGGGAGAAAGGGAGGACTAAAATTACCAATATTGGGGTTGCAATAGTATGAATGAACTATTGAAATAAAACCTCTAGTAATATTCCTGATAGATGAAGAAACTTTAAACAAACTTTCTACGGGCTTTATCCTCTGTTGTAGTTATGTATTCCAAACGAATGTAATCGCATAAAATGGAAAAAAGTGGCAATAGGGTGGTTTCCTATTATTTTATTATTGCCTAAATCGAGAGATTATCACTCCTGGAGTACGTATTTCACGCTTTAAGATATTTAAATGACAATATCTATTTTTCGCGATTAAATGAAAAGTGAAAATTTTCAAGCGCGCGAAAACGCGACGGCTAAGTAGCATTGATGGGAAAAGTCCGTGTGACGTATTTCTGGTTCCCCCTGCCGCCTTGTGAGGTGACCTTGGGGCGAGGCTTGAGCGCTGATACGACGCAGGCTGCTAGCAGGTAGCTGAGTACCCTGCTAGCGGGTAGCGCTTGGCTTAAATAAGGATTATTAATACCTTATCGAACGAAGGAAACTTTCCAACCTCAGGTAGTTTTAATAGGTGATTATTAAGAGATATTTCCCAGAGCTCTGTGCCTCATACATTGGTAATCTCAGAGATGAAAAACTCCTATCTACTCGTATAGAAACTAGGTCCCTGTGACGTCACGTGGAGTGGAATTGCATGGGCGCCAATCTGGCCTTTTTCAAACAGGTTAAAATTGACCGTTGCCATTCGTTTAAACTGGGATTTCTAAAATCAAATAATTTGTATATTATGTATACACTAATGGTGGGTAACGAATCGCAATCAATGCCTTTCGTTTTCTTTGTTGAAGAAAACTACCCTATTATGGGTATCAGTTATAATATAATAAGTTATTCCAAAATATCTACCAACATACGCGGAATTTAGGTGCCTTACAAATCAAGAGGCCTGTTTTTAGGCTTCCAAAAGGTTTTCACATTCATAGCTCTAATGATATAAGAATACTTCATAACATAGTGTGCCCAAAAAAGGAACACCCGATTTTAAATAAGATTATTTATTATGAAGAAGGGCTTAACATCAACATATTGTATACTTAATTACTCACAACTGCCAAAAGTTTACAAAAACCCATCATAAATGTTCAATATGTCCTCCATTGGCTGCGCGGACGACATCTAGCCGATAGCTGAATCCCAAACTGAGCGTAAGGTGTCTTCTGTCACTGAAGATACAGCAGCTGATATTCTTGTTTTTAGTTCATCAATGTCACGAGATAAGGGAGGAACGTAAACACGCTGTTTAACATTTCCCAAAAGGAAAAAAAAATCGCAAGGTGCTATGTCAGGGGACCTAGGAGGCCAAGAGTGTAAAGCCTGGTCTCGCGGTCCTGTACGTCATCTTCAGCGAGACTGGCTGCACCTTATTGTTAGACCTAATTGTTAGTCCAATGGTCTAAGGCCTGCACGCTCCACATCAGCGCTCGTAGTGACATTCAGCGGATTTTTCTAAAACTCTAAACAATGCCGATCACATTTGGCGCTGTTTCGCTTGCCTAGTGAGATTTGTTTCAATATTATTACAAGTTAAAATCGGGTCATTCTTTTTGGGACACACTGTATACATATAAGAATATGTAAACAAAAAATCAAGCAAACGTTCTTTTATATACAGTTTGACTCTGTCAACAAAAGTAAAAGAAAAAATCTTTACCAAGCATTTTTTCGATGCCTATGCAAGATATTAACCATAATTTAACTACTCTAAATTCCACTGAATTGAGCTGAGGGGAATTCCACTGAAAATGGATGATTATGCGATAAAAAATATCCATCATCCTGAAAATCACAGTGAAAGTAGTTCATCTCTAACTTGCTTACTATTCTTAAAATTCCAATTTGAAAATTGCATATTAATCTTGCGCTCCAAACGATCCATCGCCTTGTTGGCTGAACGTGACGTCAGAGTCCAGTAAACAATACGTTTACGCGGTGTCAGTACACTATTTTTCCCAGTTTTAGAAAAACTTATGTACCTCTCAGTTCCACTTTTGTATAGCATGATATGTTTATTTCATCATCAGTCGTGTGAAATATTTATCCTGATTAATTGACAGGTTTATAGAATTTATGGATACTGGAAGATGCAGAAGTCTTGAGAAATAAGGCTTAATACTTTTTCATTCTCCTCATCTACGGCAATTTCCACAGTATATGGTTATTAGTCTCACTTAACGTGCCGGTGTCACCTTAGCCCCAACAGTGCCAACGCTCAAATTTATTAACAGTTGAAGCTATCAAATTACTGCGACTCACCGTAAGCCTTTCTTCCAGACCACAGGAATGCTTAGTATATCGCCGTCAAATATGTTCCGTTTTATTCCTCCAAAACGTTAACTTTATGCATTACAATATTGCACCAAGTATACATTAAAATCAATGAGTAATTGACAGTTGTTAAATGAGATATAATGCAAGCTTTATATTACTAGCGAACGAGATTGTTGATTTAATTTACGTTACATTTCAATTTTGCGGCTTCTAAACTCTGCGCCAATAAATCTTCATTACTGGAGAAGAAATAATTACCATGAATTAATCTACCTTCAGATTGTTCCCGGAATGCGTCTTTGAGAAGTCGGAGACGGCCTTACGAGCAACAGTCGGAATCGCAATACGCGCACCGTAAGAACTTTTAAAGTGTTCACAACAATTTTTACACACCCTTCAAGTTATGAATCAGTATCGTCGTAGATGTTTGTTATTGTCGCTATTGTTTTGTTATTGCCATGGAGCGAATCTGCTTACTCGCATTCTGATGTCACAGGGTGTTCTTGTAGCGCGAGAGAATTTAGCAATTTTCGCGAACTTTGAAGCTCTGTAGTAACAAGAATATTGAGAATCATGAAGTCATATTTTGCATGCGTTAATAACTTTGACTTCTTTATCTAGATGTGTAAAAAAATTACCTTTTTAATTTTATGAGAGCACCCCATTATTAACGATGTCTCCTCTTTAAATTCGTTTGTTAGTTTCATATATAATTTAGGTTTCATGAATAAAAAGGATGTTATGAAAATCGTGAGGTTCACTTTAGGCCTAAGGACCCACTAGCCTCTATGAATATAAAATGTAATATGTATATCCATTTCTTTAGGCACATTACCGCTTCTTGATTAAAATGTTTTTGATGTCATATAGCATTGCATAATTCTAATGGGATCAACTCTAAAGAAGAATATTTAAGCTTAAAGAGCAATTTTCTTATGTTATTCGTCAGATACTGACGGAAGTCTAGCGAAAGCGGATTTTATTGGATGAGCATCAAGAACCCCATCAGCACAAACCTGAGTTCAAGAGGATGAATATCGATTTAGCGCTCGGGGAGGGGCGGGGGGGGGGTTTACAGAGCGCCTTCCCATGTTTCACTTGTTTAGCCTTCGTAATAAAGTGTTCCTTCCTCTTATCATCATATTTTGGTTTTTATATCCCCCACTTTCATTCCACCACTCCGATAACTCCCAATACTTTCTGCAGCAGTGATCTCGCCATAAATGTGGGGTACGCGAAGCATAGGACTCCGATAAAATTGACGATATGAGCCATCATCTCAACAAGTTACTACAGTCTCCGGAATTACAAACATGAAACATGAGTCTTTAAATTTTATAGGGTACTCAATCCTTGTCGACATACCGGTGTCATTGATTGTATCAAGTGTTCAGACTCCAAGGGTTCTGTAACTTTCCACTCGGGTGTGCTTCTTTTTGCATTAGGAGGTTGAGTTTCTTTTTGGGAAAAAATTGGTTTTCACCCGATTATCATGAGATTTACGCGAATGACGAGGGACAGGGTTGGAGATGGGAAACATTATTCTTCCCGAGGGCAGCATAGTAATACAATAGGTCGTTATACACTCAGACGTTAAATCGTAATCTATTGAAGGAATTCGGTTGACGGACGGCAAAGATAAGTTACAAGAGCAATCATATATTCCCCATTCAGCATTTCCCACGTGATATATTTGGGTTCTACATGTATTTAAAAAAAATATTATTTGCAGCAGCTTCGCCGTGCCCGTCTCTAGACTTCATATTGCGTTTAGTAAACAGCATACAGGTCTTCTCTTATATCAATGAACAAAGTCGGAAGTCGATGATATAAAAATTACAGTGTCGTGATCGACACGATCAAGGAGGGAGACTCGAGTGGCTGCGTCTCCCGGAATCGGGTGTAGGGCGCCAAAGAATTGAAATCCACGCGAATCAGATCTCAGAGAAGTTTAATTACTGAGATTAGTGGTGATTTTACAAATGTAACTGCGACGGGCAGGCACACCCCGTCGCTCTCGTGTCTACCCACAGACTGCCCCAAATTCCCGCGCTCGTGTCGTCCGAGCACTGGTCAACACCTCCAAGACCGGGGAAAGGGTGGCTTGACTAGACCCACCCTAGGAAATGAGCAACTCATCTTCGTCAGCGAGACAATGACCATATGTTCAGAAAATTAAGACGTTTATGACTGGTCGAGGAGACGCTGACTACATATGCCTCGACGACCGACGACCCAAATTTATGATCGGGAACCCTTGCCTTCGACAAATATGGTGACGAGACGACAGAAATGTGTTCAAAGGATCGTCTCGCAACCTTGGGACAAAAACACACCATGCACAAAATGAAAATATCTGACCCTTCGTCATACACGTTACAAAAAATAAATACACAATATGACACACAGTCATTACAACAGGAATAAAAACTGGTCACAACTGATGCTAAATCTGACGGCAAAGGTAATAATGAAAAAACATGACATCAGCACAGGACAAAACACTACATCTTGAGTTCAAGGCGAGGAGCGAAAGATTCATCACATCCCGCTTTGAACGAAGGTGTTTAAGAACCTATCTACTGCTGCGGTAAAATATGCATGAGCTAACGAAAATGCCAATAGAATTCAAATCTAACGGCAAGGAAACTGTTTTCTGGAAGAAAGACTGGTATTACTCTTCCCTGGCTTAGCACGCGACCCCTGCGGAAGGTCTAGCCATGAACACTTTGGCTTCAACACAAAGAAAGCCGGTACTTTCCACGGCTCGCAAATGACAACGAGACAAATAAACTTATCGATCTCAAGAGTATAACCCGTGGGTGTATTCAGGATGAAAAGTACGGGGGGGGGGGGGGGGGGGGCAAGCCGTGGTCGTTCAAGTTGTAGCATTTTAGCAGGTAAAATGTTAATGAAACCTAAACTTTAAGGAAATTAAGACAGATATGCTTTAGGGTCTCCCTCCCGGTTTAGTATATTCGCTTTGAGAACACCCCTTGTTCCCGCCCTGACTCATGCCTTGCCGATAAATTCACTCGGTTTACTTACGAGTGCTGATGTCGTTAAAATCGTTCGCGGAGAGTTAATGCACCCGCAGCCAATCATGGAAGGGAACGTGGCTCGCCTTCTTTTGTTCCCCGAGGGTGCCAGGGCGGACAGCGACTGAGAGATGAGGCAGGGGTAGATATTATTCAGTCTATCGAGGGGCTATCAAGCCTGTGAACCCGAGTTCAAAGCCCGGCGTTGGCAGAGATATTTTAGAGACTATCCGATTGATGTTGAAAAATTGTTGGACAAAATCCATTTTTCGAGCAATCGATATTTAATGGATATTTAAAGTTTGAATTTTCCGCAAAAAGCGAAATTTGAACCGAAAGATCGATTAATTGAAAAAATCGACCGTTATTTAAAAAAAGTATAATTGTTGAAAAACATGTTTATTATTCATTCGAAAAGCACTCAATATACACGTTAGAGTTGTAAAAAATAGTAAAAAATATACTTCGAATAAATGCGTGAATTAAACAATAATAAATAAATAATAATTAATTAGTAGTAATCATTAACAAATGCACGCACATTTACGCTTTGGTTTTGCGACTTAGGATAATTTCGGCTACACTAAATGTTTTAGGAAGATGATTGAGTGCGTTTGAGCCGTCTACTGGGGGCTCCGATCCGTGGGAAGTTTCTATTACATCGAGAGCGGCCCATTGTCAGTTGTGGAAGTACGACCTCACTGCGGGGCGTAGCCCGAGTTTTCGGACTAGCCCTAGCCGGTCGACTGTCCCAGTCCGTCGCTGCGGAAGGAATCAAATTGCGGGCTCCCTATATATTTGGGAGAGCAAGAAGATCCGGGGCCTTTTTTGGGATTCGCCCGTTGTGGCATGTTGTGTCCTCTCACCTCAACGACGCTCCGGGGCTGCCTCGCCGCCAGATTCGCCAAACTACGTAAGCTTCGGAGCCCTTTCTTTTCCACTTTCCAAATTATTCCCTTCACCCCTTCTTCTTTGTTCCGTGTGCCGTGGTCGTATTTTTGGCAGGGTTTACGGTTTGTCTTAAGTTCATTTTGTGGCAATAAATTGCATTTTTTTAAAATGTATTGCTGCCTGCTTACTGCCACCACCTTCACCCATAGTTCACGTTCTTTCCAATTTTACCCGACCTCCGTGAAGGACTTATACGAAGGATGACCGTCACAAGTCCGAGAAAAGTCTCCTGCGTGTGGCGGTTGACACTGGTATCATAGGCCGGTAGTGACGCTGCTGACATCTAACGAAATGGTCAAGATCGAAGTTGAAAAGTCGAGTTTTGATCGAAACTCGGAGATCACACCTCGTTCAAATTACGATTGTTCCAACGATCGTTGGAACTATCGTGCATTCACGCAACGACGGTTAAAATCTGTGCTGCCCTTTAGTGCTGACATCTAAAGTGAACGAGAAATTAACGATTAGATAGGCTGTTGAGGTATGCAGGGCCAAGATAATATTACTGTGTTCAGAGTGTATTTAACGAATAATATTTATTCCGCCCATATTCTTCCTTGCTTGGACAAATCCATGAAACAAATAGATCGAAGAGAGGTTCACGAACTTTTCGTCTTTCTCTTGTCGCTTCCGTTTCCGGTCTCCCAGCGCCTAACCATCGTAAAGTGGCAACGTTCGGAACTACGGTAAATATTGTCAGGACAAGCATTCACTCTGCTAGTTCGGCCAACTATCGTTATGACGATCGCTCGGAAAATCGTAATGAGAACGAGGCATCAAGGATCCATCTCGATTTGCTCGATCTTAGGCATTTTAAAATTGGTTTCCGATTTGAATTGTAATCGATTTTTCCATCACTGTAACCGATCTCTACTTGGTCCTTTTGTGGAGGGCGCTCCAAGTACGGCACTCCTTCCGTTGCATGGGACGAAAATTCGTGATTCACTTGGCGTCTATCGTTTTGAGCTGGCTGCTGCCGACGCCGGGTTTCTTTCCACCCTTCCTTCCATACTCTTCCCTCATGGCGCACATGACCTTAAATATCAGTCACTTCCTATAGTAAAATATCCAACCAGCGAATATTACAGTTACGATCGCCTACGACAGTCACGCCTGACCGGTAATCGGGAGATCTGGGTTCAAATTCCAGTTGAGTAAAATATTTCCTAATGGCGAACTTCATCCTTGATGAATATGACCTTGCAACCGTGCACGTGAGTGCATGCAAAGTCACTTGTTACCTGCAGTGAAGCGAGGATTACGTCAAAGGATTATCCAGTCTGCCACACAAATGTTTTGCCACCATCCACACTTTTAAATGGATTTGCTGAAGTTCCAACCCGCGTCTGCGTTGGCGGAATGGTCTGAATTTCAAGTGGAAAAAAAATTATTGGGGCTGTTTACAGAAATTTATATTCATGATGATGTGATCATTTAATTTCACAGATTTCCAGTGCTATTCCTCGCAATTGTGAATATTTTTACTCCGAATCGGTCAATAATTCAAGTAAACAAAAAATATTCTTCTACATTCAAAAATAGTAAGAATAACTTGAAGGACAGTACTACTAAGTTTATTTACAAAATTGTTGATTAATTATAAAATAATACTATCTATCTCAAGAGATGTATTAAATTTTGCCAAAGTTATTAATTTATAAAAAAGAATATCAAAAGAGACTCCATCATAAACATAGACAGAATGTTACGGGATTCCGAATGCCCACGTACATCAGCAATGATTACAAATGATTCATTAGGTATTGACATGCTCGCTGTAATGTTGAAGTTTTGTAAGCACCTACGTAGTTTGAGAAAACATCAAGGGATTTCCGTAGTTTACTATGCCTTAATAACACTTGTTCATTCAGAGATACATTGCCTTAAGTGCAAATAAATACGTGAAAGAGATTTCTTATGCCAGCCAGTTGGATTGCGTATCGCACGAAATACATTAGCCAATATTATTATTACAGTATTCTAGCGATTAAGGTAGGTTTCCATGGAGTAGGTACTTAAGAAGTGATCTGGGAGCCTCCCTTTCCTTCCAGCGCTACCTTCTTCAACTCACTTTAAGGCCTACTCCCTTTCAATCTATCTAAAAATCCTATTCTTTTCCTTCCCCTCCCTCGTTTCCCTAACATTCTACCCTCTAACACCATTTTCAACATCCCCTCCCCGCTAAGTATTCGCTCCATCCATATGTTCTGTCTCCTCCGTACCTCATCTAAAAGCTGCCTCTCCTCGCCAACCATATCCAGCACTTCGTCGTTCCTTTTCCTCTCCGTCCATTTCACCCTCTCCATTCTTCTCCATACCCACATCTCGAATGCCTTCAATCTTCTCTCGTCATCTTTCCTCAATGTCCACGTTTCCACACCGTAGAACGCTACAGTCAGATCAAACTCTTCACAAACTTTTTCTTTAAACTCTTACATAACGATCCTCTCAGAAGCTCCTTCCTGTTCATGAACGCCTCCTTTGCTAATGCAATTCTCTTCCTAATGTCCTTACTACTGTATCCGTTTTCCTCTAACGCACTGCCTAAATAGTTGAACTGCTCAGCCTGCTCAAGTTTTTCACCACCCACTTTTATCTTATGTCTCACATTCCTCGCTCGTGATGCTTTACAAAACCGCATAACCTTAGTTTTCTTGTGATTAATCCTCATCCCATACTCCTCGCAACGGTCGTATAACGCATCCACTAGAGCCTGAAGCCCCCTTGCTGACTGGCTGATCAACGCCTGTTCATCCTCGAATCTCACTGATTTGAACATCATTCCTCCCACTTTTATTATTGGCCAATAAAGGGTTAAATATTTAGAATGAATGCTTCGCCCTGCTCTCAGCGCTGTGCTGTGGACAATAATGAAAATCGATTAAAAGAGAACGAAGTGCAGTGACTGATCAATGAAGCAATGCAGCAAGAATGGACTGAGTTGGTAATCATGGATTTAGTGCCCTTAGTGTGGATTTTCGCGTTGTTCTATTGTCCCTTTTAGCCTCTCCTCTGTTTCCCTTGTAGAATCAAATCCGGATGCCCGCCTGTGATTTCTCTTGGGGAACTAATCCACGGCGCGGAACTATGTCCATTGGTGGGTGAAAAAGGTGTGGAATGGAGAACTCAGTAATCACTTTTAAGTCTCCATCTCACGGTCATGCGAAGCACTTCTCTTGCTCCTCAACCATTTTCCCTCCAAGTATTCAAAATCTCTACTCGTCGCAAGCATGTACATAGAAGTTGCGTGAACTGTTTTAATTTCTTGATCATTCTCACGCATCGTAAATCTTTCGATCTCACTAAAAAAAAGCTCTTTAATGCCGAGAATTCTCTAGAAATCGGCTGACGCAAGTTAGCCGATCATCGCCGGTATAAGCTCTCTGCCACCTCACCCCACTGCCTTAAACCCTTAAGCAAGAAATCTACATCTACATAATACCCTGCGAGCCACCTCTAGGGTGTTTGGCAGGTGGTAACAAATCACCAACATGCAGCATGCAAGAGGACCGCCACATGCACACCGTACGGTCATAGAAATATTACGCACACTAGAAAAATATACATGCTTATTCATTAAAATATGCTAATGGTTAGTAATTCCTAGAGAAAATACATGCAAGGTTAGAACTATGAGAAAACATGCAATGAGTGATCCTAGCGAGCGACGCCATTAATCCTATCAATTGAGACAACGTTGCTATCCTTAATAGTTCGAGGGAAGAATGACATTTTAAATCTCTCTGTTTTGCATTCTATTTCTTTTATTTTATTCTCATGACCGCGTCTACTATAGTACGATGGTAAACGAAGGATATGATTCACGTCTCCTGAGAAAATATCTTCTTCGAATTTCCTAAGTAAGTCAAGCCTATACTTCGATCTACGCTCCTGTAAAGATTCCCATCGTAACTCGCGTAACATACTACAAACGCTGCACTTTTTGTCGTAGCAACTCATCACAAATCTGGCCGCCCTGCGTTGTACTCGATTGATTTCAGCTATTAGTCCTACCTCGTAAGGGTCCCACACGAGGTAGGACTAATACTTCTCCTAATTCCCCCTCATTTTAAGTATTTTGGAGAACCAACTTCCACCCACGGCGTTACTTTAACTCTTTAAATTCTCTCTCTTGCTTTGCAACTAGAGTACTGTTCGCTTACAATCGCCAATACACCTCGCAGGCAGTCGCCGCACACCGACCAACTTGCGCACTTAAAGAGTTTTAGGAATGGATGCAAAAAAATTATCTTGGAAAATTCATTTCAATGCTAATTCTAAATTTTGAATTTTAGTGATCTTGTTTTATTTTGGTGATGTCATTAAATTCCATTTTCGTTACGTATTTACTGTTAACATCAGGAAAATAACCAACTTGTTTCAATTAGTGCACCAATAATATGATATGAACAATACTTGCGGGCGGTAAGGGGGACAATATCGTAAGATATGTGAAAGCAAGAGGACCTCGGTTAAAGTTTGTCTTATTTAAATGGTAGGGATAGGTGTCAGCATAATTTCCAACTCATCTTCGACTAAGCAATAAAAAAAGTTTAAGAGCAGTCGTTTTTTTATGTTGGTTTTTACTACTCGTTGATGAGCTTCTTGGAAATATGCTGCCTGGTTAATTTTTCTATTTGTTTTTTTTTGCTCTTTTTGGGTTGAGTTTTTCCTTATTTTATTAATGTTTAATGGTGGAAAGAGTCCTTCTCCTCGGCGCGGCGGGGTGAACGTTGGTAGCCTACGGTTTGAAAACGATCCGCCACGTTACTTCTGAAAATTTTCCTTATTTTAATGGATAATTGAAAAACTTAGTAAATTAAATCCAAAGGAATAGAATCTACTCAAATTCTGATTCTTTTCCTTCTTCGCGAGTCCTAAATTTAATGAGAATTATAATTTCCTTTAATGTGAACAACCATTGTGTTTCCATTAAGACAGAGTTTCTTATGTAGGTAACTAGTTAATCTGTTTCGCCACAGAAAGGTCGGGCGGCGAAATCTGCATCACAAATCGGTATGTTTGGTATTTTGCCCAAAATGCATGCTTGTATCGTTTAAATTTTTAAGACGTTATATGGGTATGTTAGCTGTTATAGATATATATTGCTAAAATAAACCATTTATTCATCAAAGCTCATTTACTCTAAAAACTAAATGGAAATGGAATTTTTAAAGGTTTTTCGGTTGCGCTATCAAATTATGCTTTTAAAATTTTTAGATGGTGGCATAAGTATTTAACAGGTAGGTAGCCATGGAAACAGACTAAATTCAAGAATTTGGACCTGTGTAATGCGTCTTCTTGATGGCCAATAGGGTTCTACTTTGCTTTACAGTATTTGGAGAACTAAGCTCGATAGTTGAAAAGCTGTATGAAGTAGAAAAAAGTATGCGGTAAATACCTGAAGGAAGAGAATCATTATTTTAAGCTTAATAAAGATAGCATATTAATAGTAGTAGCGATGTATGCATCTACAGGGTGTCCCATTAATCTTGACCACCCGAAATAACTTTTTGTCCAGATGCAAATTCAAAAATTTGTCAAGCAAAAGTTCATAAGCCGTCAGGGGGAGATTTATCAGCACGATTGCCTTCCTCTTAGCTTTGTTATTTACAAAGATATGAACGGCGGTATGTCTTTTTTAAATGGCACCCTATATTTATTATTCGGCCATTCAACGAACGATGGTTGACTGAATGACTGGTGTGCATTTTACTATGTTTTCATTTGTTCACTGTCAACGTCAGCAAGTGGAGTAGTTCCAATACCCGCGTACCTCCAGTAAGCGCTAGTGAGTCGGTCATTTTTCATAAAACTGTGTTTATGATAATGGTCCACTGTGCTATATTTTTGAATAAGTCTTTAGGAGAGGAAATGAATTGCGGAATAAAAAATATAGTGTGCCATTTAAAAAAAGACATACCGCTGTTCATATTTTGTAAATAACAAAGCTACAAGGAAGACAATCGTGCTGATTATTAATGTCCCCCTGACGGCTAATGAACATTTGCCTGACACATTTTTGAATTTGCATCTGGACAAAAAGTTATTTCGGGTGGTCAAGATAAATGGGGCACCCTGTATAAGGCAGTAAATACCTATTCCTTTTTTTAATTATTGGACGCCGATTGTAGG
Organism: Ischnura elegans; assembly: GCF_921293095.1. Taxonomy (NCBI): domain Eukaryota; kingdom Metazoa; phylum Arthropoda; class Insecta; order Odonata; family Coenagrionidae; genus Ischnura; species Ischnura elegans. Next base: position 109,976,773 of record NC_060251.1, read on the forward strand.
AGTCACATACCTATAGCACATTTCTAGTCGGGGTGGAGGACCCTGTGATCTCGAGAATTTCCTTTTTTGACTTTGACCTCATGCATGGTGATCAACAATCGCTCTTTCCTGTCGTTAATCTCAGCTCTTGATGTGGTAATCTGCTCTGCTTTCTTTCCTCCGGATCAAATCCGCATTTTCAGCTTTGATTTCTCCTGGGAGGTAATCCAAGGCCCGAAGCGATATTCCCACGGGAAATAAAAAGGTGTTCAGTTTTGCGCTCAATAATCTCTGAATTCACAATTCCACGGCCATGAAAAGCTCGCATTCGAAACCTTAAATCCAAACAGTCCCCTTTTCACCATCTTTCCTCGTACTCTGTATTCTTTTTAATGCTGCTGGAGAAGAGTTTTAAGTAAGTAAAAACAGGCCACGGATAAGATCAGTGGAGGATGGACATTATTTCCTCGGCAATTTTTTGTCCCTTTGCTTAAAAAAAGATTTAATTGCGCGTCATTTACAGAGTTTTAGCCTCTTGTAGTGTGTGTGTGAAATATATATGACTAAAAATACCTGAAGTTTAAATTTAAGTCTACTTTGGCCACTTTCAGTTAGAGTACAAGGTTTATTCACTCATATCCTTTTTCCGAAATAAGGAATTTTTCTTCGTGAAGACAGAACGCAGTGCTTAGTGATACATGTTATGGAACGGTTGATGATTAAAATTTTGACGGGTAATTGTGGAATTAGTTTTAAAAGTGATTATAGTGTAAGGGATTTTTACTCCCTTTGTCCTTATTGATTGCTATACGTACTCCTTTCTATTCCTATTCCTTTCTATTTCCTTATTGCTATAACAGCCCAGCTGGGCTGTTTTAAAGAAAGTTTTCAAGTGGCGGTATCTCGCATTTTTCCTGCGCACTAACATTGGGTCTTTAGTGATGCTATTTTGATGGCCTCACTTTAATTTCGATGAAGAATGGAAAGGCAACGGGCCCTGATGACATTCCAGCGGAAGTGTGGAAGCTACTTGGCCGCAACGGCGTTGTCATCCTCGCCGAGTTATTTAACAACATCATCATTGACAACGAAGTTCCCGACTCCTGGCGGACCAGCATAACTGTGCCCATCTGGAAGGGTAAAGGCGACGTCGCAGAATGCTCCAACTACCGCCCGATCCGGCTTTTATGCCACGCCATGAAAATATTCGAAAGAGTGATTGATGCTAGGCTCAGATACATTGTTCACATCACACCCAACCAGTGTGGATTTGTAAAGGGGACTGGCACAACAGATACAATACACGCAGCTAGACTGCTCTTGGAGAGGCACCGAGAGAAGAACAAGCCAGTGCATATGTCTTTCCTTGATCTGGAGAAGGCCTTCGATCGCGTGCCACACGACCTTATCTGGCATGCCCTCAGATCTCACGACGTCCCTGAAGTCTACGTGTCATGGGTGAAGCTTCTCTACACCAACGTCACCAGCTCCGTCCGTTGCCCATCAGGAATATCACCGCCTTTCCCAATCACTGTTGGCGTCCACCAAGGATCGGCCCTCTCTCCGCTCCTTTTCATCCTGTGCATGGACACAATCACGGCCTGTCTCCAAGAATCGCATCCTTGGTCACTACTGTTCGCCGATGATGTCTTCCTTGCCAGCACCACCAGACCCGAATTACAGCAGCGAACTCTACTATGGAAGGTACGACTCGACAACTATGGGTTGCGATTAAACATCAAGAAGACTGAGTACATGGAGTGTGGGCCTCAAACCGATGGCACGATCAGCATCGACGGCGACGACCTTGAAAAGGTCGAGAAGTTTAAATATTTGGGCTCTGTCATCAGCAACGATGGAAGCACAACCGCCAACACACGAGCTCGAATCAATGCAACATGGCTGAAATGGCGCCAAGTGACTGGCGTATTGTGCGACCGTCGAATGCCTGAACGATTCAGGGCCAAAGTATACAAGACCGTAGTCCGCCCAGTGGCCCTATATGGAGCAGAATGTTGGCCAGCCACAGCAAATCAGGAACAGGCCATGCATATCATGGAAATGAGGATGCTGCGATGGATCCTAGGCATCTCCCGCCTAGATCACATCAGGAATGAAGACATTCGGAAAAGAATGGGAGTTGCATCGATCACAGACAAGATGCGGGAGGCTCGACTGCGGTGGTATGGGCATGTGGTGCGTAGTGATGAGAACTCCGTGGCCAAAACAGCAATGCGGCTGAGTACTGAAGGACGCCGACCACGAGGACGACCAAAGATGCGCTGGCTCGACAAAATTAAGGCGGACATGAAGACCATCAACGCCACGTCAGTAGACGCCCTGGATCGAGCCAAGTGGAGAAGGCTTTGCAGAAAAGCGGACCCTGCAATAGCGCGGGACAAACGCTAGGAAGAAGAAGAAGAAGAAGACTTTAATTTCGCACGCACGCACGCAACGTATTTCACTTTCTTCTTGGTTTCAGTAGTTCCCAGCCAATGGCTCTCTACTACTTGTTTCATTATTTTTTTGGTTTTCAAAGGTCTGTCAAATATAAATATTGCGATGCTTTGGTAACTACGAAAAAAAAAATCCGAGAGGTTTTGTGTCAAGCTCCTTGATAAAAAAGTATCACCCTCAGCTTCATTTTAAGACTTGAAGATGTAATTAAGTTATTTACCCAGGGTTTTGCCTAATATAATTCGTAAATTAAACGTTATAAATTGTACATTGCTTTTTTACAATGGAAAAGTTTTTCACGGTGAATCGTGAGGTAAACAGCTATATCTTTAACTGTGAGAAAATTCCACAGAGGAAAAATTATTTTACCTTTACAGGGATTCGAACCCGAAACCCCCAATTTCCGGTAGATTACCTTAGCCAGTCAAGCTTCCGATGCGTATTCCCCTCTGCGGGTGACTCCGTGAAGTTATCACCGTGTCTAGTCCCTGTATACTTATATTGTATCTTTGGTGTCGTTTGACAATGAAGTGCTCAGCATCAGAGGAGAGTGTGGCAAAACCACTTCTACCCTTTCATCATTCGTTAAGGATTCTTCACCTCGGCACTTCTGGAGCAGAAAGGAGTAAATGAGGACAAATGGCGCATGCGAAAGAACCGATGAGGAGCCGTTTAGTAATTGTGAAATCCCCCGCAGCAGCCGTCGTTCCGGACGTCCGTATTTCATTTCTCGGCCATTTGCGACCCCTGGCGACGAAACGGCACGCGCCGCCCCCGGGCGCCCCTAATGGCCTCTGACGCCTCGCTGGGCCGCGTGCTCTTTGTAAGCCATTCGGACAACGCTGCTGGCCTCTGGTGGTTAGTTGGCGAGCCTCCAATCTCCCGTAGTTTGGCACGATTTTTGATCGTGAGAGCAGATGCATTGGGGCGTGTGATCATGCCGCAGTAAACATGCATGTTATGTTTGGATGTCAGGTCGTGCCTACTGAGGACAACGCCAGAGCTCGCTTACATATAAATTTTCACTGAGAAAGGAGGAGGCCGATTTGATCGACAAAAATGCCAGTCCCGGACGAACATGATCTGAGATGCCATGCCTTAAATCTCGATATTTACGACGGCAGGTGACGCCAATTTTTAGGGACTTGTACCAGACCATTTTCAAAGGCACAAGATAGTTTTCCTTCGGGAATTAGCGACAAAACTATTGATTAATAAAAATTGCATTTATTATTTGAATATTACAACATTCTTTCTTATTTTTCCTGAATTTAGTTAAAATTTAAGATTTGAAACAAGTTCTGATAAAATAAATGTAAATATCAATTTATATTTTTGGAAAAATTGAAAAGTCACTTGAAAAATTTGCGGTGATTCCTACCAAATAAAAAGTGCGTACTGTAGCTTATTTATTATTGTGTGATTGTAGACTAATTTTATCCATCATTTTGGCATTAGAGCATGATCAGATAGATAGAATTTCAAGTTGAACTTATCTACATTTTGTTACACTATTTTCTGCAGCGCTGTCCTGGAAACGTCGATCTCTGAGTGTCTTGGTTGTTTTCTTGGATCAATGGATTTCCGCATCCCTCGTCGAGTTTCTTGGTATTGCCTGCGATAAGGTATGTTTCACATTATAGATGTAATGAAAAATAAGGTATATTCGCCTAGTACTGCATTTAAAGTCTTCGACTATAAATAACACCGTTAATGATTGAAATTACGTTAATCATTGATTGTTATCTTAGATTATATATTTTTACTATTAAAGGGCTCTTTATGTTCATTTCATTAGTACCGCTTCGTTAACAATTCATTTTGTATTCGTGAACATATATTTTTAGGACATTTTATGCACCTAACTTTGACATGCCTAAATGATAGCAGTACTTATGCTAAGCACTAATACCAAACATTAACTACCTATGTGCTGCATTTTTTCCGGGTATTCACCGCGTTGATGTTGTTGGTGACAACACTACTGAGTACTAAGCAATACAATTTGCTTTCAACTTTTCATGATATAGATTTCAAAATTATTTTGTGGGAAGAATTAGTTTAAATATTCTTAGTCACGTGGATCGAAAGATTAAAATTCCTCCATACCTGCTGTCAAGGAGTTTTTTTGCGCCCATCAGATGTACTAAAAATTCTGTCTCTGGAATATATCTGCTGAATGTGATGTAGCTGGCCTTTTGTTTTTTATCTTTTGCTTTTAAATGCGATGCTCATCTCTAACAAGGCCTCCCTTTATTTCTGTGCCTCCCATCCTTCTCGCTAAAGTCCCCTCTAAATTTCTATTTTCGGGAGGTCATCAAACGGCATTCTGTGGGGAAAAAAATCTCATTTGCGGAAACGCAGCCGTGGGTGGGCAGTGCTCGTTTGTAGGAAATAAAACTGATTCACTCGATGAAGCGCGGCCAATGAACTGCTGCCCGGCACTAACAAAAAAATATACGGGCCCGTCCAATCAAGTTTTTTCGGCCGGTGCGATGCAGACGCAAAAAGGAATCCCGAGGAAGGACGAGAGTCCCATTAAGAACTCGGGACGAGTCGCCGTTATAAAAAAAATCAAATAATAATGGACGAAAAGAAGCACGGCGAAAAAAAATGCCATAAATTACTGCAATTAATCGCCGGAAGGAAATGGGTCGGGAGGAGGGGTAGAAACTGTTTGGCCATTAATTTGTCGTTTATGACGCAGACGACGGGGGTGGATTGCAGGGGGTGAGGGGATGGACTCGTGGCACTGGGGGATGATGGAAAAAAAGAGAGAGGCGGCCATTGCAGGGGTGGAGGAGACGCCATAGGGAGGGATGAGATTTATTTAGAGGAGAAAATTGCTGATATGCGTCCCTCCGTGCCATTGTTGTATTCAAACGGGGATCGCAGCATAGGCACGGGACGTACCAGTCGTGGGAGTCATGGAAACGTCTTAACCCTTCAGTAGGCCGAATGGGTAGCCCACAGTGTTTCATTCGTGTGCCATTTTTCTTATGATGGCATAATATACACGTGAGTTTCAGTAGCTGAACATTTTTTTAGTTCTTGAAAGCCTTATTTAGTTGTTTGCTAGTAATTGGCTCAAGATAGGGAATATTTAGCGCTTGAATGGAAGTGAACGTGAATTGGCCACATATGTGGTCCACGCGCCTAAATGTGTAACATTTTCTTTCAGCATCACGTATAGATGCGCAGCAAATTTTGCATTTTATTTGTCTGCTTTGACGTGTAAACAATATTCTGCACGTTTATGTAATTTTTATGAGTACCTCGGCAAGTGGCGTGCTTTCTTGCCTCCTACACAAGGAAGGGGGGCAGGGATGCATTAATTCCACTATAAATTATAAATGTGTTCTCTAATGACAAAAAGTTCACCAAACAATATAAAATTCCCAATTTATTGTTTGTAGAAAAAAGTTTTACAAAATATTGAAAACTTATGGAAATAACAATAAATGAATTTGGGCCATCAGTGTGGTCTGCGTGTGCGACCGTAAAACAAAATTTGACGCACTCATTGAAGGGTCCAGCACGATCATTTTGTCCATCCCGTCCGATGGATAACTCCAGCGATAGCTCCAATGATCGCTCCAATGATCGTTTCACGCGATCATTTTGCGTTGTTGAAGCAGGGATGGAAATCCCACTCATTTTGTAATCATTCGGTGATTTTGCGTCGCTGAAATCATCGCTTTAAGTTTCGTCTTTCAGCCAGTGGGATCGCCTGGCCACTGACATTTATTAATTGAATACATTGAATGATAACTATTAATATTGAAAGCGACGGAATAAGCGATGGAAAAAGGGAATGACCGTGTTATTCAGTAAATGATGGGTCAATTAGCGATCATTCTTTTGGTCTCTGAAAACCTATAGCTGAAGCTATCATTCTGAGGGACGGAAAAAAATGATCATGCAATATAGCCTTTACTCCAAAAGAAACAGTACGGAATTGAATTGATAACATACAAAGGAGTAACTTTAGGTAGCCATTAAGGAGAACCTGTTTTATGGCTACCATCATTTACAAAAGGTCATGGAAACAGAAACATTTTAGTCACAGCATTTGAAATAAAGTAGGAACATACAAAAAATATAATTTAATTAAATTGTTATTTATTTAAAAAATAATCTAATCTCCTTTAAAAATGAGATTATTATTAAGTATCCCACCGGTCAAGGTACGTTTACATTTAGCATTTCACTCATCACTCCGGCATATCTCTCATCCCAACTTGAAGTTCCATCTCCAATTCACTCTATGTCTCTCATTCTGTCCAAAAATCTTATTCTTTTCCTCCCTCTCCCAACATTATTCATAAGGTATTAAAATTATGTGAGACACATTAGAAATCAAAGTGTTCTACCCATTAAGGTAGGTTTTCATACGGTATTTTCGAAGAATCCCTTCCCTTTATTGACTTTGTCAATATACAATAAGGCCTACTCCCTTCACTTCTATCTAATAATCCCATTCTCTTCCTTCCTCCCCCTCGTTTATCCAACATTATACCCTCTGACAGTGTTTACAAAATATCCTGGACACTGAAAACTCGCTTCATCCAAACCTTTTTTCCCTTCCCTATCTCATCCGAAAGCTTTCCCTCCTCACCCGCCATGTCCAGCACTTCGTCGATCCTCACCCTCTCCGTCCAATTCACCTTCCCCATTCTTCGCCACACCTACATCTCCAATGCATCCAGTCTTCTCTCGCCATTTTTCCTAAGCACCCATGTCAATGGCGTAGCCAGGAATTTTATTCGGGGGGGGGGGGGGGGGGGGGTCCAAAACCAGGGGGGGGGGGGATTTTTTGAAAAAAAACAGAGTACTATGTAGAGGGTTTTAAACTAATTTTTATACGTTTCAAAATCGAAATAAACTTCATTTTTTAAAGAAATCTTTTGTAATTTCATGATTTTTCGATATTTTGTTTTCTTTGATGAGGTAAAGTAATCGTGTTTTTATATTTAGGGAGGGGGTCCGGACCCCCCGGACCTCCTCCTTTGCTACGCCACTGACCCGTGTTCCCGCACTCTGCAAAAATCCCGGTCAGACTCTTCACTTACCTTTTCCCTAAACTACTACATAATGATCCTTTCATCAGCTCTTTTCTGTTAATAAATGCCTCCTCCGCCAATGCAATACAATTCCTGATGCCCGTGCAACTGTATCCACTTACTTGTAATACATTGCCCTAATAGTTTAATTGCTCTAGCTGCTAAGATTTTGCCTACCCGCTTTGATCTTGAGCCTGAAATTTACAGCTCGAAATGTTTCACAAACCGCAAAACTGTGGTCTTCTTGTGATTAATCTTCATTCCAAATTCCTTGCAACGCCTACAGTCTAACGCTTCCACTAGAGCTTTTAGCCCTCTCGCTGACAACTTAATCAACGCCTGATCATGGTATGGACAGATTTCAATTCCAGAGGCACAGCATCAAATGCGGTTGAAGTCATGCAGCCTTGTTGTGTTCGAGGCACGCGGTGAGTGTTTTGCGCTGTCCTGGGATGGTGGCGCTGGAATGCGCCAACTTGACGCCACGTTACTGGCTCCAGGCCAGAATTATTTACAGCCTTCTTTGCGTAAACCGACCTTAGCCGCGAGAATACTTTTTAATAGTGATATCGATACTTCATTCTCTCATCTTCACCCATTTATACCATTTAATAACAACGCATTAATAGTGCAGCCCTTCGTCTTCATACATTCACGTCCACACGCTGATGACTGTCAACTCTTGTAAAACAAGGTTGACGTTCGATTGTATACTTATCATCTTGGAGAGAACCCAAACACTTCCGATATTAACTAAAGGAAATTTATAAGTTTTAACGAAGTGACCCTCGAGGAAGATTACGGCACTTGAACAAAATTTGACCTCTCGTTTTAACTTCGATTTTCGGCATGACTATCTTTTATGACAAATGTTGTATCGCGCTCAACTTTTTGGAATTTTCCATTCAATATGATTAAAAGCAAGAACTAAGAAGCGATATGCATCGTTTCGTATTCGTTTCCATTATATTTTGTTTCTGATAATAACGTTCTACTCCAAAGTTGTGGTGAAATTATGGCTAGGGAACAGAAAATATGAATCCTTGAAAGGAGCGTGATGGCCAATGAATTGTAGGTCGATGAAAATTTCTATAAGAAAATATGTATTATCTGTAAGCTGAACTGGATATCTGCGATGAAAAATGTTAACTTATTATATTATGAGCATTTGTTTTACTAAATAGACTGCTCATTTTATTCTCTTGATAATTATGTTAATGTTGTTATAATTGTAAACGCGATTTGGAAAACCTTTTGATTTTTAATTTGTTGGAAGTCGGAATGATTGTGATTGATATAGGTGTTAATATTTTGTGATGACAAATACATTTAAATGTGGAATAATTGAGGAATATCAGACGCATCACTAAATTTAATGTGGATTTAATAAATATTTATTCTTCCGAGACTGCTACTTTTACGTTTGTTTTCCCAAAGTAAACCTGCTGATATTACCATGAATAATGAAGAAATACAATATACTGTATAGTGAATGGCCAAAAATTGCTCAGGTTCAATTGATTGGACGTTATCTTAGTACTTAAAGATATAATTAGAGCGAATTCCGTCCATGTTCTATGTATTTCCATCGACATGCATTTTGACGTTTTTATACGCTGTATCGTCCAGCATGACCCCATGTGGGTGGAACGTTCATCGAACTCTAACAGTGATGATTCAGAGTCCTTGCGCACAGACGCATGTTCGCTGCGTTGGAAGTCGGAGCAGTCACCCCACAGCCAGCAGGAGAGCGGCGACCATAGAGCACCGCGTACTCGCTTCTGCTTTGCAGGGTCCCTCCCCTCTATTTCTACCCCCTGCAGTTCAGGGTGACTGTCTCCTCTCCCTCCAGCCCCTTTTGCTTTTTTTTTTGGGAATACGGCCGGATGGTGGTCGAATATAAGGGATCCTTTTGCTCCCGACCGTATTCACCGACGATCCACGCGGCGCATATCGAATTTTATCGTCCGGGCGCTCGGAATGTTAACGCCCGCGTGAAATAATGGCGCTGCGCATCTTTTATTGTCATTTTTTCTGTCGAGATGTATTTAAGACGGGGAGCGAAAAAATGCGGATGAAGACTTATGGAGGCTCCCTTTTGGGCTCGTTACGCGGGGCGTTTTTAACGACGCCGGCGGCAGTCACGCTTCGTGATGCTCTTCTTTTTATTTTATGTTTTTAAGTACGTGCGTTAAACTCTCCGGGTGCAGTTCCGTCAGAGCTTTGAATTGTTCCCGTGGAGAGGGCTCAAGTGGGCCGGAGTAATTATTAAAAATAGGTTTATTATTATTTTTACGGATCGTATTATCCGTTTTTGATGGATCTTTTTTATCGCTTTTCAGTGAATCAGTGCCAAGAGCCAACGGGATGATCACTACGGGTTTCCGTCGTCCACGACTCAGCGACACCCAATCATCCGAAATCCTCCGTCTTTCTTTCACGGAAGTCTGGCGTTCGCACACATGCGTATTCCTACTGGTCCATGTGTTTTTTATGGATTCTCCCTTTTATGCCGAAGCGGATTACGAACGAATAAGCTGTGAGCGGATGTGGAAAACTTTTATTGCACTTCGAGTTATTCATGACTTAAATAATCGCTACGAACTAGGATATATTCTACAAATGCCACGAGTGAAAATTAATCGAGCATAAAACTTTACTGTAGGAATTTTCATCGCTATAATAGAACCTACCACTATTCTGAATCCGGGTAAAATTGATCATTTCAAATTTTCGATCTTTATGAATCAAGAAACTTTTGTGATCCGATCTATTGGTTCAATCACTTCGATCTTTCAGTTCTCATTGAATCAAAAAAATCGTTGACTTGCCAATCCGCGAGGAACCCTTACTCAGTGATCGATAGGGACTGAAAGATATAAAATAATCGAAGGACTCCATCAAGTGAAATGGTCTAATGGTTGAATGCCAGAATTAACTTGGTATCCGTTACTTTGAAGAAATTCAAGAGTAGGGACAAGGCAGATCAAGTTCAGTTAAACTTTTTCGTAAATATCTTTACACTTTTTACTGCAACACATACTTGCCGAATACTTGATATTATTATTTTTGCCAATTATTTTATATTATTTAGCTTATTTTTTAAATACTTTAACCATTCTATACATAAATTATTTGCTTAGCCATATAATCTTATGACAGTGTTGATTAAGTAATACAGTGGTGATATCCATCATAAAGAATTTTCATTTCAATGAAATGCTTACTGAGGATACGAGTAGACGTGTGCTTCGAGTGACTGAAATTATATTTAATTTCAAGTAATTAGTAAGTTCTATTTCAATTGTGTCCTTACTCTGCTTAAATTTTCAACATTAAGTTAGGGACTTCTCTTTGTTAAGTTCTTGTTAAGGACTATTTTTTCTTTCAAATTCTTCTATTTACATGCCGTTTCGCCGAAATATATACCGTTTTATTTCCTTCTACGTTTCGGACACGGAAGAGCCTACGTTGGCATTGATTAATATATTTCCGGGTTAAGTGTTTTCTAAAAGAGTTTTTCCAGATGTATCCGATTGTAATAAAGGACTGATGCCAGAATTGGTTACCAGAATTCGGGATATGTTGCGATTTTTAATATTGGTGGAATTCAGAATGATTGCCCAAGCAGAGAATATTATTGGTGCTAATGTTTTGTGGTGACTTATGAATTATAATCTGGAAGAATTGAGGGATTTTAGGTGCATCACTAACTTTTATATACATTGAATAAATATTTATTCATCAAAGGCTGCTACTGAACCATTCGTTTCCTCGTGGTAATCCTGCTGATATTATCATGAATAATGACGAAATATAATAATGAGATTCCTTGAGAGAAAAATGTGCTTTCAATTTTTAAATTCTTATTTTGTGATTTTGAAGAATTTTGAACTGCTGCGAGGTAGGATATCTCATAATGACAGTGTCCTGTGCGTACATACTGGTCTCATATTATTCGTTGTATTCGTCTTTGCAGCTCTCATTATATTTTAGGGACTCATATTAACCTACATACACCATATTACAATTGATCATTTACCGTAAACTGGTGCTTATTCATGGCCTTTTCCGAGAAAATTAAGTAATCACATTCTCTGAGTGAGCGATTTGGCTATTGGATTAGTTTATCAAGCATACCAGCTATCAGTCATGACTATTTATGTTTTCGCCGCCTCATATTTTACCTGTTCAATTAAATTTCTAATAAGATCTTTCATTGAAATGCTATTTAATAACCGTATGTGGTCTCTGGAACATTTCATGTGACCAGCAAATGTATCAACTACGAATTTGTTCTCCGTATGAACATCGTGCTCACGGAGAAACACCATCGCACAAATTTTGCAATATAGTTATTATATTGTAGGAATAAAAGGAATGATAATTTTCTATTTCCACATGGTAATTTATTGAAACCAACCATGGTTTCGTTACAGCGTAACATTGTCAAGGTCACCTTGTGACGCTGTAACGAAACCATGGTCGGTCTCAATAAATTACCATTGGGAAATGGCAAGGTTATTACCCCTTTTATTCCTAACGATAAAGGATATCCACAAAGTTACGTCCGCAACTATCAACCCTAAACCAGTGACGTGCAATTCTTGTTACACTAACAGTGACGTGCGGTCTGGGGGACAACAATAAAAAAAATTCGTAAAACGTTGCAAAGTCATTTTTATTGTTTAGTTTAATGTTTATATGACTTCTCAACGATTATAAAACTTATATTTAATATTATGCATTTCAAATACGAACCAACATTTTAGTAAAAATTTTTATTTGAAACAGGATCAAAAAACTGATATCAAAAACACTTGAGTTATTTTTTTTACTGTGGTACTTTTTTTAATTAACTACTTAATTATCTACGTTATGCAACTAAAATGCTTCCTTAAAAATTTATAATATAATTATTTTTCTTGAAAAATCACTAGGAAATGTGTTTAACAACTTTTTGATTCATATCCACCAGCATTATGTTTATTGGATTTCCCTATTTAGTGACGTGATGTCTCACAGACCGCTACTCAAATTCAGATGCAAATTTTCAGAAATAAATAAAAAGAACGTTAAATTTTACGAGTGTCGTGTGCTTATTATACAAAATTATGACGCTCACGAGGATTATAGATATTTTGAAATAGCAATTTTGAAAATATTCATAATTTTAGTAACGTAGCGGTCTCTCAGACAGCACGTTACCGGTTAAGGGTTAATTATAGTTATTATATATTAATGATAGTATCTATATAGTTTAGGTCTTTTGCTACATCTCTCGGCAACTTGGGCATAAGAATCGTGCGTGTTCGAAAAAGTCGAAGATCTCTGCTCAAGGAGGGTGTAGAACGAAGCCTTCTACTCAAGGATAGAAATGCAATCTACTCAAGGATAGAAATATAATGAATTTGGTTCAATTAATTCCATTAAGTTCTCTTGCTATTTCCGCAATTCTCGATAGCTTTTTTTCATTTTAGACCCTTCATTCTTTTATTTCAGAGAAAAAGCACGTTCGTCATTCTCCCGCCATCTCACATTTCCCCTCGCCTCTCCTTCCTTTCCTCCCATCCCCAGAAAAAGAGGGCGCCTCTGTCCTTCCCAGCCGGCTTCCAACACTCGGCGGCCTATGCAAACAATTTTCCCCTCGGCCCACTTTTACATTTATTTCCATTTGCCCTTCCACGGTAAACTTGACACCCAAACAGTCCAAATCCATTTTGGAAAAAAATATATATATGCCAAATGTCCCATTCCACCCTCTTCCTCCGTTCCTCCCTCGCAGCCGGTCGGCGGGGTTGGAAGGGGGATGGGATGGAGCAACCACTTCCAGCCTTGAAGCATCCGTGATGCGAGGAGAGAGAGAGAGAGACCCTGGGAAAGAGAGGGAGATATCGGACCGAGTCAAACTCTCCTTTTCACTCCATCGCTCGCCTGTGCACGTGTGCATGGATTTATGCGTTCTGTTTGTGATTCCTTATTTTGGAAAGCGCGGCTTTGCTAGTAAATACCGTTCTGATGAAAGAAGTGGTTTTGACACCGATATAAACGCTGCTCACGGGTGTTGGGCGCTTCAAAAGTCATAGGCACTGGATCGTAGATTTCACATTCTTCAAAGTTTCTGCCACGCTTATTAATAGATGGATTGCCGAGTGTCAGATGATACGATTTTCAGAATGAATTGAATGTAATTATATCGAGTTATCAGTCCCTTGAATCCCAGCCAACAAGGAATTAATATTTTTTGTATTTGCTGAGAAATGTTTCTTCGGGAGTCCATTGTGTTTGTGTACCTTTAGTAATCAAACTGTCGGTCATGCGATATTTCTACAGTGTATTTATCCCAAAATTAGCATAAAAAATCCAGAGCCGTACGAATATTCATACTAAAAGTTTATACTTATCAGAACGAATTAAATCGTTTTAAGTAGAAAAGTAGCGTTCAAAACTTAATAATAATGTGCAGCTGACGGAAGAGTGCGTTGTAGATTTTATTTATAATTTTTCTTAGATTTTTACCATGTGATAATTGGAAATGCTTTGATAAACATTATTTGGGAAATATTGTATTTTGGGGAAATTATCAATCAGTCATTTTATACCAACACTGATCCAGATGCGAATTTTCCTAAAAGATGCTTCATTATAATTATTTTCTGTCCCAAATTAATATTTATGTACATTTTTTGAATTTCAAAAATTTTCAATCAGTCTTTAGGTGTGTTTAGCAAAATATGTTGGAGCAAAGTTTTTTAACGGTTTCTCAATTAAAACTATTTTCCTTCTCCAACTGCCCACAAATAAATAGAATAATACGCTGGCCTAAATTTATTCTACTCTTTCCTTAGTTACTTTTTTTCAAACTTACCCTTGTGAACCCTAAATATACTCAGCTTCTGAAGAATCCAAATTGAGTTTCTACCCGATTTTACTCTTTTTAGAAAGGATGAGCTTGTGGAAAAATAAAACATGACGCCCTAATGGATTTCTCGATCCAAACTTCATTCTCCACTCTTTATATGTTCTAGGCTAAACTTGGCTGCGGAAAACAGGAACTCAAGAAGAGTAAAGTTACCGTATACCATGTACATGAGTGGATATGGGTGAACTTTTGGCGAAAGGTCGTTTGAAAGATGAATTAATGAGCGAGAAACGGTCTCCGCGCAGAATGGAGTCCGCTTTTCCCCGAAATCGGCTTGTCGGGAGAGTTTCCCATTTTGTCCCCGCGACAAAAAATCATCGCTCTCTTTGCTTTCGGCTTTGTTCCGGGAAGAAGCAGGCGGAGGTATTAATGGATTTCGGTGAATTTCGCCTTGCTTTTGGCGGCGGCGGTGGCGCGGGGAATAAATACTGCCGCTAAAGAAGCAGGAACTTACCACGAGTGAAACGTTGAACGTGGGGGGGGGGGGGTTAATGGGTGGGTTGCTATGGACGACAATGAGTTAGGGATGAGGAGGAGGTCGCCTGTACGATACCGACCTCTGGTGGTGAAACTGCGGAACTGATGACGACGAAGCAGAAGGGAAATGAAAAAAAAAGACTGGCGATGTGGCGCAGGGTGTGTGTGTTTTCGAAGTTGGGGGTGGGAAAGGGGAGAGATCAAGCTGGTGGGTGGGAGGGGGGGGGAGAGGATTCTTGGGAGATGCGTCATCGAACAATAGGCGGCAGCACAATAGCGGAAGAAAAGGAGGGAACTTGAGAGGGTGGGGGGCATGACTTCGGAAGGAAACGTAAGGCAGAGGGTGAGGGGTTTGGGGGGGGGGGGTGGAAATGGGAAACGGGGGTGAGTTTGTTTCCTCAGAGGAGCGGAAGGACAGGATGGGGCTCTCACGGATGTTTTTGACGTCATCGGGAAACAAATCGTCTTGGAACTAACTTAAAAGACTTAAAATTCTATTTCAACGGCGGTTTGATAGTGGTGGTGCCAAAGGTAGCCTTATAGTGGAACATATACGAGGGACGTCTTTTTTCAACCTGCGATGAGCCATGAACAGAAGACGAAATAATTGATAAAAAATTATTTCGTAGGTAAATCTTGAGTGTACTAGTGAGTATATAGTATCGTCAGCAATAGAACTCATAAATAGATTGCATTACATGTAGTGTAGCCTACTAACCTATGTAAAACTTGATGAATGTTTCTTAATTTTATTATTATTCCTAACAGCATATGGTAGTATAAGTTGTTAGTATACGTGACGTTTTTAGCACCGTGTGGTGTGCATGTGGGAGTCCAATTGCATGCTGCATGCTGGTGATTGATCACCCCCTGCCAAACACCCTAGAGGTGGCTCGCAGGGTATTATGTAGATGTAGATGTATACTCGTGGTGTCCTTTCGACATAATCGTCTCGGCGATTGAGGATTTGGTCGTGCCTGTGGAAAAGCTTTACTTTACCTTCTTTGTAGGATGTTGCCGCTAATGACTTCCAATGAATTATCCCTTTGTTCAGCTCATCGTCCGTTTTAAAACCCTTCCATGCAAGCCGCATCTTCATTTCAGCGTGAAGATGGAAGTCACGTGAAAGGTTGTTACGATAGTCTTGTTAATGTTACCGACCTCTTAGTTAAACTCGGATGGGAATCTCTGTCAGACCTCAGATTGAAAAATAGACGAAACCTTTTAGATAAATTCAAGAGCAGTGTCTTTTATAACGAAGTTAGCCATATCTTACGGACGCCAACATAATTCGGAAGATCAGATCATATAAATAAAATAAGAGGGATAGATTGTAGAACAGACAGATTCAGAATGTCTTTTTTTCCACGATCAATAAGGGATTAGAGTGGCAACGATTGAACTCATAAATTGATTAGATGATTTGTAGTGTTGCCTCTTAACCTATGTAAAACTTAATGCATGTTTCTTAATTTTATTATTTCTGACAGCATGTGGTAGTATAATTTGTTATTATACGTAACGTTTTTTGCACCATGTGGTGTGCATGTGGGAGTCTAATTGCATGTTGCATGCTGGTGATTGATCATCCCCTGCCAAACACCCTAGAGGTGGCGTAATGTTTCACACTGTTTTACACTCTAGCCACAGTGCATTAAAAAATTCTCTTTTATCGGTATAAAGGTCAATATCAATGCTGAAGAGGTTCGGCGAGTTTTTTGGCTGTCCCTCCGCAGTGCACAATTGACGGGAGAATCAATTGAGGCGGTGTAGTTAATGAGATTGCCACTAATCTTAAAATAAGAATTTACGGTCATAAATGACTAAGGCGTGTAGTGCGGAGGACGCGCAGTTGCCCTACCTGCGCCGCACCCGCCTGTCGCTTGTATTGTGTTTTGGAGGCTGAATAAAACGTCCCTCGTATTTATACTTGAAAAATGACATTGAATAGAGAAATATCCGCCAATAAGTGGTCAAAGTATAGGGCTTTTTGAATGGATTTCTGGCTTTTCATATGTTTATTTCTGATGATAAATAAAGTGTTCCCTTTGCATCCTAATTTCAATCGTTCACTCCAAACCTCATTATCTGATGTACCTACCCAAATTTGGTTTCTAAAATGTGTTTGGCCATCCAAATCTACTACTCAATCATGTGTATAACATTTTTCAAAGTTATGTGTAATGGATTATAAGAATGCAAATAGTCTGTGGTGAGCTTTCAGGGCCAGTGTGTTGGTCGTTGGACTTTGGAGAGAAGTTTTTCTCGTTTAAATCTCGGTGAAGCATATGTAGTGTTTACGTCCCGTACTAAATTCTTTCTGTGTGAGGTCGCACAATAATTATACTTCGTTCCATGGAGTGCGAAAATCACTCGTGTGTGGCTTATCACGAGGCGAGCTCTGTACAGAATTCGGCTTGGTTCGATAAATGAAATATCTGTGGCCCTATCCAGTGATTCATCTGTCCATACCAACACAGCATAAGCCATATTAAGAACGTACATTGCATCCCATGAAAACCTTATAATATTCATATTGCATAACCACGGAAGCATTTATTGAATACGGATTCAATAATCTCTATTAATTGTAATCATTCGTGTGTGTGTATCCAATTAATCTACACTCATAATTAGTATTCAGTTGGATACAATCCAAAAATACACCGCGTGAATATGATTTTCGAAAGCGAAGCATAAGAGTGGGTTCAGTAGGTGTAGAGATATAGATAGTGAGTAAAAGTAGGATGAGATTCGTTCCTTGTATTTCGTATTTGTTTTTGTTGTTAAGTACACTGAAACTGAGGATATGATGATTGGATAGTTAAGGAAACAAAGTGCCCCAAACAATAAGAGAAGACAGGGAACTGTGTACCGCCGTGTACAAGAGAAGGACCCATCATTGGGTAGGTCATCGAATACGACAGATATTATGTGAGAAACATAATGGAAAAAATGAAGACAAACTCTTCGGGTGATGATCTGAAAGATAAGTGCGAATTCTCAGAGTGATAAATCCAGGGATAGCTTTTCAGGGACCAAGGTAATGATCGCTCGGATCGTCATTTTCAGAATCTCACGGTCATTCCCATCGCTCCTCTTTCCATCGCTTATTTCCGTCACTTTCCGTATAAATAGTGCAAGGTAATGGAACAGGAAATTTTTTTCTGATCGATAGGACTCTTGCTAATTGTTGTAATAACACGATTGCAAAACTGTAAGCTCGCTGCTCAAGTAAATGAATAATATATATAATGGACGGAAGAAAATGTGGGCAATGCTTGAAGTGACTATCATTGAGGGTCGGAAATGTTTTACTCACGTCATTAATGTAGGAAGACAGCGACCGTTTATTTAAGCGCAAGAACTCAAATGTGACTTCCAAACTGTTATTGCTGAATGAGAGTGAAATATATGTATATGGTGGTAAACACTTTACTGCGGATTTTGCATTCCTCAAATATTTGTTTGTCTTTATTTCCAAGAATTGGGCAAATTCTCCATTGTCGTTATTTTTTTTTGTTGAGCGTAAGGTTGGGAGGGGGATTGAGAGATCTTGGCCCGTGCTGCTTTGGTGTAAGATGGGGGTGGTGATTCAGGCAACTCCTCGTCATGGGGGGGGGGAATCTGGTGGGGACCCCTCCCCCTCCCCCTTCAAAAAGACACACCCCACCCATTCTCTCCGTCACCGCCCTCGACCGGGTTGTGTTTATTTTAGAATCGGCACTACAGCTAGAACTCAAAATGTCGCTCTTCCCGGTCTTGAAATGCTGAGGTTTGCGGAAGTTCTTCGGTTAGCGGATGAGGAAAAAGGAAGGGAAAATGCCGGTAGAGGGAAGACATGAAGAGACTCAATAATTCTCTCTCATAGGGAAGAAATTTTTATTCCTCTTTTTGTCTGTATGTCACCACGGCAATGTCTCGCATCTACAGCTATTTGTGCATCGCTTTTGGGCGCATGCTGACATTTTTTTGTGCTCGAGCCATCCTCGTTGGTTTCCCCATTTGGGAAAAATTCATCAACACAGCGTAAGCGCTCCAAAGAGTTTATCCTTAAAGTATAATAGGGTATCTTCCAATAATTTTTTTATTGCCTCTTATTACTCCTGGAGTACGTATTTCACGATTTTAGATTTTTAAAAAACGATATCTATTTTTCGAGATGAAATGAAAAGTGAAAATATTCAAGCGCGCGAAAACGCGACGGCTAAGTACGATGCTGGGAAAACTCCGTGTGACGTCGTTCTGGTTCCCGCTGCCGCAAGTGACGTGAGATTGGGGCGAGGATTTGAGCGCTGATACGACGCAGGATGCTAGCAGGTAGCAGAGTACCCTGCTAGCTGGTAGCGCTTGGATTAACTAAGGATTATTAATACCCTATCAAACGAAGAAAACTTTCCGACCTTAGGCAGTTTTAATAAGTGGTTATTAAGACGTGTTTCCCTGAGCTCTGTACCTCATGCATGCATTGGTAATCTCAGACGATGTAAAGCTCCTATCTACTCGTATAGAAACTACGTCCCTGTGACGTCACGTTGAGTGGGATCGCATGGGCGCCAATATGGCCTCTTTCAAATGAGTATGAAATTGACCATTTACATTCGTCTAAACTGGGATTTCCCAAAACCAAATAATTTTATTAAGAAATATATTATGAATACACTAATGGTGGGTAACGAATCGCCATCATCGCCTTCTGTTTGTGCCCCAATGTTTTCTTTGATGAAGGAAACTACCCTATTGTTAACGCAACGTTTAGGGTTGCAATATCTCTAATTTTTTAATCCATGTATTAAAAATAAATGCAGTGTATTCTGGTTACTATGGGTAGGGTAATGGCGAAATATCAGCCGAAAATAAACACGAGGAAAACCAAGGTATTAGTGTTTAGCAGAAGTCAAGACTAACACTAAAATAGTGAAGCAAATACTGGAAGAGGTGGATGGATTCTGTTATTTGGGAAGCAGGATAACTAGCGACGGGAGAAGTAAGGAAGAAATTATTCGCAGAATAGCCCAAGCAAAGAGAGCATTCCACGAAAAGAGAGACTTCAATTTGAGTGGCAAATCAAAAGAATGTTTATAGAAATAAATAATCAACTGCAGCGTGAAACTAAGAGGGCAAGGGAGGCCTGTCGGAAAAGACTGCGAGAAAATGGAAAAATTTCGGAAGTAAGGGGGAAGGGAGGGGGGGGAAACGCATTGCATATTTTCTATATGACCTTTGACCCCCCTTATGACTTTCGGAGGTCAAAAAATCTGTTATGCGGATCTATGGAACTGAAAAACCGACTTTGGCACCCTGTAAAACCTATGGTTCGACACGTTGGTTGTCTTGATGGCCCGACGTTTAACTCTATGACCGTTGACCCCCATTGCGACCCTCGGAGGTAAAAAAAATTAACAATACGGATCTATGAACTGCCTAACCGACTTTGGCACCCTTCAAAACCTATGGTTCGACACGTTGGTTGTCACGATGGCCGGACGTTTACTTCTATGACCTTTAACCTCCGTATTAAACTTGGAGGTCAGTTAGTGAATAATATGGGTATTTGGACAATAACAATGACTTGGGCACCCTATAAAACCCATAGATCGACACCTTTGTTGGTATGCTATTCTTTTTACCACCCTTACCCATACAGCACAAACGATCGCAAGCTGGCATATACGTCGTGTATTTCACGTGTTTTATCTCGTGTAAAAACCGTTATTACCCGAGTAAAGACAGAATAAATCTGGTGTATATATGGTCTTATGTCCGCCACAAACCGGATAATACACGTGTATGCAGAAGGAACCCAATAACGGGACCGTTGTAGTTATTCCTTTCTCCACCAGGGTTAGGGTTTCGTGTTGATGACCGGAAAATGGCAGTGACCACGCAAACGGTGGCACTTCACTAATACTAAACAGGTAATAAGACATAGTCAACATATTCGTTCAAAATTTTCATTTATTGTGTCAATAAAAGGTTCCTCTGTATAAAATAATTCATCAGGAAATACGTAAAGGACAAAACACGAGTGGTGATAATGTGACAAAATAAGTGGTGACGATGTGAAAAATAATGTGAATGACATAGTGGATAGGATAATAGCGAATACGAGATGATGGATGGATCTTAAAAGTACTGCCGGATAGTTTAAAAAACCACAAAACCTTGGTAAAACCGCAAGTAGTTTCACTGAGCACAAGCACACCAGGATAAAGAGAATCAGCGAATTGTTGATGTCGTTCATGCTTCCAGTCCGAGTCACACAAGTTATATCGTTACGTGATTGTTTTCCCAGCGTTCAATTCGCGTGGTGCGAGGCATTGAGGGAAGTAATTCGAAATTACTGAGAATTTTTAATTAATAAGCAGCATCATTCTAGTTGCAATTAATGGTTAACTCGTTTGTATCTCGACAGGAGCATATATGTAATCCTAATAAAATATACAACTATAAAATATATGCCGCAAGATGATTCGTAAAATGATTTAACTAGATTTCGTTGGGAAAATTTTGCTGGTTGTAAGGTGGACGACTTTATTGAATCATCTATCTTGAAACTTGAATCACGCTCAGATTACTGCTCATCTTAGCATCTGCATTACCACATTTTGCTTCATATTTTTTGTATATAAGGGTCAAGGGAGTTGGACCAAATTTACGCAGCAATTACACGTGTAAAAATGGGCGAATTCTCGACTTATTCCTTACACCAAATTTCGACTCAATATACACGAGTAAATTTCTCCCTGTGCTGTATGGGTTATGACCTTGACGGTGTCCTTACTGGGTCAAAGGTTGAATTTTCATAAATAAAAGTGTTATTTTCGGGTTTCTCGTGTCCGAAAACCCAAGAATTGACATCTTGGTCAATGGAATTCAGACGTTTTTTTAACATTGAAACAAGGCAATTCAAACAAGGCATAAGGCAAATTCAAATTCTTTGTTTGGACCCACATTGTGAGGTCAAAAGGTCAAAATTGTAAAATTTTGCTTACACTCAACAAAACTTAGGACCTTTCCCGGTAAGTGTAACAATTTTCATGAATATTGCTTGATGCAAATATACTAAAATTACAGGTCGAAAATGACACACGACCCTTAGGACAGTCTGTATAATGACTATCTGACTTGTCAAAATTTGCTTCATTCCTCATCATCTCAACAGTAGGTGCTAGAAAAATACAAATTGCACGCATTCATACATATTTTCGGTGAATTCGTAAGTTTGTTTTCTGAGCATTCTCGTGCCGCCATTTGTAACGTATTCGTCAATGACATCAAATGCTGCTATTATCGGAAGGAAGCAAATAGGTGGTATGAGCTGTAGAAATATTTATCTTACCGATGGTTGATGATGAGGAGCGGAACCTTTATGTCTGAGAAGAGCGGCAAAGAAATCAACGAAGCGTGCTTGATAATGCCCAGGCTCATGATTGATGTCTTGGAAATAGACGCACCCCTCAGGCGATTTACGAAACAGAAAAAAAACTTGTAGAGTGGAGATTTATGCTGAGAATTTGACGATATAGAACAGAGATTGTATAGTAATAATGATTCAATATTTAAAAAGGCCTCTTAATTTGTTTCCTGTTTTACTTTTCATTTTTATATGTAACAGTTAATCTTATGAATTTTAAATTATCGGCAATAATTAAAGATAATCATAGTATTTTGTGTAGATTCATTGATATTTTAGGTGCGTTAAGTAAAAATGGCCATGTATTTCTTGTTTATGTTTCTACTCGTAAATGTGTGCGATCAATACCCTTGTCCCTTCGCTCTTGAATAGTTTTACACTCATTTTTGGGCGATGTCTCTCCTTTTATGTGTTACAGGTAAATGAGAATGATTGTGTCACCAATCTTAACTTACTTATTCTTCATTGCCATCTCATGCTGCTTTTGAAGGTAGGAATTAGTAACAGGGAGAGTGAACCATATAAAAATAAATGGATGCATACATTTTACCTATGGTTCATATTGCAGTTGGTGGTTCTATTGTATGAGAAAGTATTAAAGACAGCGAAGCGTGCCCGTGAGTGCTGAGACTTAGGCCCGTATCATAAAAGTCCCCTCGAAGCCGGCCTCCACCTCATTGTCGTCAGGAGGAGGAGATGCGATATCATAAAACCGACCTCAACCTCAAAAACGTCGAATTTTGAAGCCAGCCTCGACTCAAACTTTGAGGTTAGATTGTTGTCGGCTCAAAGCGTTTGAGGTGTCTTCCGCCATTGTGAGAAGATGGATGCTTTCCCGAATGTGAAGGATTAATACGATCTGGAAGAGTTTTTGGGTCATATTGAGGAAGATGCCTTCGTATATGCACCCAGAATCCGTCTAGCGGATGGAGACAATCCACTAGATTGGTACACGAACGAGGAATTCTTCGTCAGGTACAGGTTTCAAAAAGTAAATATAACCGACGTGTTACTTCCGATGCTACGGCCGGGATAACGCCGACTTGAGAGGCGTTCCTGACCCAAGGTTATTATAATTGCTTGCTTTCCTAAGGTTTTATTCCACGGACAGTTTTCAGGTGAGTGATTTAAATACTTTTCCTAACATATTTGTAGTGGTGTAGTAGTGCATTGATATTTTTTGTTACGTACATCATTGCTTTTATTCTTCTCGCGGTCACTGTATAACTAATAATCATGAAACACCAGGCGCAAATTATATTAGTTGACGAAAGCATTTATATATTAACTTATTATAAGCTAAAGGTGTTACATACGTGCAACTCTCTACGAATTTCAGATAAATGTTTACATAGTATATCATTTATATTCTTCGAAACGCCATAGATAATTATCATGTGTTTCTGTCATTGTTGTAGATAGTCTCTGGCGATTTCCACGAACTGGCTCAGTCGACAATGTCGAAGTTAATTAAGGCATGCGGTTTTGTTTATTTAAGCTCAATCATGGGCGTACCCAGCGAGGGGCAGCTTCCCCCCCCCCCCCCCCCCCCCCCAGAAGAAAAAATCGCAAGTCTTTAAACAAAATCTATTCTGAATTTAAACGAAAGCATTCAACAAATTTTATTTAAACCGGTGAAAAATTATACGCACAATACATGTAACTAAAGTAAAACTATTTTTTCATGGAAATAATCTCATACACTAATATTACATCTTGGTTCCCCCCCATTTAGACCATGGCTTGCCCCCCTAGTCATTATCCTGGGTACGCCCTTGTGCACAAATCTGAATCATCTCTCTACATTTATCTTTTGCCTTGGTCAAAGAGAACAATAGAGTTGGAAACCTAATTAAATTTAACTTGTGTTACTACGTCGTAAATGTAATGATTAATACTTCTTTAAAAATATACAATACATTGGTTTGATGATTTGACCCAATTAAATTGCAGGTTATTAGTACAGAAATTACTGGGAAGCTGCCAAAGGTAGTGAAGATTCTTCAATCACACGAGGAATTAGCCACTGCAAGAAGACTTTTGTATCGAGTGGCACACTTTCCTGGGGTTGATTTGATATGATTATTTACCTTAGTATTAGAACAAATACAAGTGATATTTGCTTTGCTCTGCATGTAACAGGTGGTTGCTGGACCCAGGCTGGAGATTTTGGATATTGTTTGTCGATGGCCTGGGTCTACTCACGATGCTGGGATCTTCCACAACAGCTGACTGTGTCTCCGCTTCAACAGAGATGAAGTCAATGGCTTATTGCTGGGAGATAGCATAGCTAAGATACCTTTACACACCAGTGCGCAACCCAGCCACACCAGCTGAGCATAGGTTGGTTAGAGGAAAAAATAAATTGTCTAACTTTTATTGAAAAGGGTGATGTGCAGTGACAAAATGATTTCATGGAAATGATAGCGGTTGTATACATATTATTTATTTTTTTCAGGTACAATGCATCACACATTGCAACCAGATCTGCAGTGGAGAGGGCATTTGGGATATGGAAGAGGCGATTTCCCTGCCTCTCAATGAAAATGAGAACAGCCACTCAAACATCAGCTAAAATAATACTGGCTTGAGCTGTGCTCCACAACGTGGCCATCAGCCAGAGGGAGCCAGTTCCAGAGCACATACAATTGCAAGATCCCCATGCTGATGTTCCAATACCTGCCGTGCAAAATAGAAATCTCAGTGCCATAGTTGAAAGAAGGGCTTTCACTAATCGCTACTTTACCTTCATCCAAGGATAACTGCATGCTGTAAGGTGAAAGAGGGAGGTGGGGAAACTTCTCACAACATGATTGAAAATAGGAGAATGGGATGTCTGGGCTCTGAATAGGAAATGAAATTGTCAGGAGGGTAATGAAGCAATGCAATGTATGCAAGACATCAAGAGACCGCAAAAGCATAGCATAGAGTGCACAATGTCACGCCATGATCATTTTGTTACATATATACATGAAAACAGAGATAAATCAGGTTTTAAATTATGACAAATAATGGTTGGCTGCTGATAGTGGTAAATGATATTTTTGAGGGGTTAAACAATATTAGCATGTCTATATTGTGGTGCATGTAAACTTTTGAGATCCAGTTTCAAATTAAATTGGCTTTTGGTAGCATAATCCCTGATATACTATATCATGTTCCACAAAACCTTATAATAGACTGACCTAGGTTTCGACTTGGTACAATATGTCATTCTCAAAAGATAAAATACATGTTTTATGTTCTTATACTGTTTTGGAAAGGTGAAGGGGGGTAAAGACAAGTCATTTGAAGGTATAAGATCAAACAGTATAAGGTATAAGAAAACAGTATAAGATCACCAAACATGTATTTTAACTTTTGAGAATGACATATTGTACCAAGTCGAAACCTAGGTCAGATTATTAAAAGGTTTTGTGGAACATGAAATAGTGTATCAGTGATTATGTTTCAGCTGTCACACACCTCCACCACCCACCAATATCACCACCCACCCTTGGATTGGAAATTGGTTTTTACTTAAAATACTCCCAAGTACAGTGTTTGTTTAAATAAATGTTGTGACTAATTACAGCTTTTCTTATTATAACTAGGTGATGCTGCCTTTGACATTAGTGGACATGCTGCACCGTCTGCTCCTTGGCTCATAATAATTATCACTGGATATTAACTGATTAGATTATGCAATTATTTTAACAAAAGAAAATTCTCTAAAATCATATGCTTTCCTACTACCTGTAACTGTGTATTACATCATATCACATTATTTTCTTTTCCAGATAATATGTTATTGTTAACTTGTTATACCTGCTAAAGTATATGATTACTGAGGTTTCTGCCAAAATTTATGTATTTTATCCCTGCTCTTGCAATTATTAAAAAAATATCAAGCAACTGATGCCTTTTTTTTCTAATATATTATTGAATAAAATCTTAGGTGATTACTTTCCAGATAAATTTAAATTCTAACCAAAAAATAATTTTATTACTAACTATATTGTAAAAATCAAAGAGTGCAGATAGTGATGCAAGCAATGATTTAGTTAGATAATGATTCAAAATTTCCCATTTAGCTTTGCATGAAAATGTATATTTTTTCCAAGGTCACTACTTGACAATGTTTATTGTGGTTTTTACCAACTAATGACAAATTAATTGATTGAATGACCCAGAGGAAAATTCTGCAAATTCCATACCCCCGAAATTAATAACTTTCTTAAATAAATACAGTTAAAAGAAGCAACACCAATTGACCAGCATGCATATTAAGGGATAAACAGGCATTGTAAAGAAAACAATTTCATGCCATATCAGATAAATATATTTCAGGCCATGCAGGCAGAAGCAGATTATTTTGTGCAATTTGGTAGTACAAGGACATAATTGAGTGTATGCAGTCCGTCATAAGCAATGCAAGATGTTGGCAGAAATAATCATGGACATGCAGCAATTGAGGAAGGCGTTGGAGTGAGGAAAAGGGTGCTTGGAGCGAAAGCAAGCGACAAGCACCACCCAGAGCTATAGGCACATGGAGTGAATCACAGCAGTGGAGGTAAACCAACAGCACCAACGGCACTCAGGAGAGATGGATGCAAGGTTGTAGCACTCGAGGAATTGCAAGTAGAATATAAGCAGCACCTTTCACTTACTATATTGTTGCTAGAAAGAAAAGAAAATTAACAATTAATCATCTAAAATTCCAAGGCACTCTTCCACTATGCCCCTGCAAGTACAAATTGTCATTATTAAATGTAACTAAAAATACAGCCTGTTACATATTTATATTATTCAAGTATTATCATGAATTTGTGTAGGTACATGAATGCCATTTTATGAATTATAAGTTACTCAGGAATCAGTCAAATCCACATGGAAGACAGGAGAGATAAAAAACATACTGTAAGAGGGCGGATGCTGGCTCGTCATGTTCGAAAGCAAATACCTAAGCATCCCACGCTCTCTCCGTTCTTTTCCTCAGCTTGCACATCCCTCTGGTTTCCGGTCGCTCCTTTCCCACCTATAGGTACTGCAACATCAGCGACCTACGAGCCTCACACGCCACGGTGGTGGCAACGAATCGGAGAGGTGAATGCCGGTCACGTGGGGACGCCTAAGGTGGACTTGGGAGAGTAAGCAGCTTGGCAGCGGGGAGTCAAGCGCGAGATGTAGAGAGAGCAACATCAACTTGGGGATCAATAAAAGAATGGTCTTTATCTCACAAAATCTTTCAATTCTGTTCCCTGTACTTCCTCTGACGAACCAGTAGCGGTCGTAAATCTTACATTGGTGTCGGAAGTGTCGGATCTTAGTCAGAGGAGGATACATATCAGAAGATAAGACCATGTCTTCTCGAATCAGTTTAGGCGGACGAGAGGTGGAGCTCCAGCATGCCATGGACGAACTGTGCGAACGGCTCCGCAAGGTCGAAACGGAAAATAAGAGGCTGAAGGATAGCAGCGCGGCAACCGCGATAGAAACTCGACCACAGCTCGCATATTTCACGGCGGTTGGCGAGTTTTCGGGAAAAGTCGAGGAGGATGTCGACGCCTTCTTTTCAAAGTTGGAGGGAATCGCAGATCTCGGTGGATGGTCCGATGCCGATAGATTGCGAGTCGCTAAGCTGCGTATGCTCGGAGACGCTAATATTTTCATTCGTAGCAAAGACGAATGCCGCGAGGCAGACTCGTACGAAGTTTTTAAGGCTCTCGTTACGGCGCGGTATCGCTCCAAAAGGAGCGCGCGGTTTTTCCGGGAGATGTTAACGAACCTCCGCATGTCACCGGGCGAAGGCATTGAGGCATTTGCTGACCGAGTGCGGGCGATAAATGCGCGAACCTACTCCACTGAGGGCCCAGCAGAACGAGTGGCGGAGCGACGTGTCGAGGCGGATCAGCGGGCGCTCGACACGTTCCTACGTGGGCTAACTGGGGAGGTTGGCCATCAGTGTCGACTGACTGCCCCTGAGACCTTCGATGCTGCCATCGCTAACGCCATCCGGATCCAGGAGACTGAGAGGAGGCCGGCGGAGGGACCAAGGGATGGACCACCCGCCCGCCGAGTATTCCATGCCCCTAGCCAGCGCGTCTGTTTCAACTGCGGGCAGCCCGGTCACCTTTCCAAGCAGTGCAGCCGAGGAAGGCGCTGTTTTATCTGCGGAAGGGGAGATCATCTGGCCCGTGATTGCAGGAGCCATAGCGGGGTCCAACAGGCGGGAGATTTAAATGGCGCTGGGGCCGGAAGAGCCGCCGAATCCGGCCCCTGGTAAGTGTAATCCTACCTCGTGTGTGCAGTGAGGGGGATTCATGCGATTTGGTGGCAGTAGTTAACATTTTAGGAAGAAAATGTAAAATGCTAATAGACACGGGGGCTCAGATTTCCCTAATCAGGCGCGCTGTATGTGGAACAGACAAAATCAGAGCACCTACGGTCAGAATTTTGGGTATTGCTGGGGGAAGAATGTGGAATTACGGGGAGAAAGAAGTGACCTTTTTTGTGGGGGCAGTGAAGTATGATGTAAATATGCAAGTGGTTGAGCGAGTTGCAGAATTTGACGGGATTTTAGGTTTGGATTTTCTTAAGAAATATGAGGCATCAATTGATGTGAGTGGGGGTAAACTTTGTGTGGGAAAAAATAGTTGGCCATTAACAGGGGAACTAGTAGAGAAGAAACAGGACCTGAAGGAGGAGATTAGTTCTAATAAGGAAAGTAGTCCTAAAAGACACGAAAAAACTATTAAAAATGTAGAGTTGAGGTTAGTAAATGCTATATCTGTGCCGCCGCGTAGCGAAAAAATAATTAGAACAACAATTGTAAGTGAAACCCCCATTCAGGGTCGCGAAGTGATTGTGGAACCCATACTTCCGGATGTTGAGGGGTGTGCCGTGGCTCGTAGTTTGAGTAGCGTAGGTGAAGATAACTCTGTTATCCTTCAAGTGGCGAATTTTGGGGCAGAGGAAGTAAATTTTCCAAAGGGGACGTTATTGGCTACGGTAGACGAGCTAGTTACAGGGTTGGTGGGCGAAAGTGATGTGGCAAGAGTTGGCCAAATAGGGACGACAGAAAATGTCACCGATAAATTAAATTTTGCTGACAAGCTAAGTCACTTAAGGCCTGATGAGGTGAATGTGTTGAGGCCTGTCCTGGAGGAATTTCGTGACCTTTTTAGTCATAAGAAAAATCTACCCGCGACAGATATCGCGTACCACCACATACCTACTAATGAGGCGAAGCCCATATATCGTCGCCCATACCGCACTCCGTACCATCAGAAGCCATTGGTAGAGAAATTTGTGCGAGAGCAACTTGAGGCTGGGATAATTACACCTAGTGAAAGCCCATGGGCATCACCAGTCGTTATCGTGCCAAAGAAATCCACAGATGGGAAGCCGGATTTTAGATTTTGTGTAGATTTTCGGCAATTGAACTCCATTACAACACCCGATGTCTATCCGATTCCAAATATCGTCGATACTCTTGATTATTTGGGGGGGTGTAAATATTTCACGACCTTAGACATGACCAGCGGGTATCATCAAATACCCATGCACCCTGAATCGCAGCCTAAAACTGGTTTCGTAGTCGAGAGTGGGCACTACGAATACACTAGAATGCCATTTGGTTTGCGAAATGCCCCTGCTACCTTTCAGCGAATGATGGACGGAGTGCTCCGCGGATTAAAACCCTTACAGTGTTTAGTATATTTAGATGATGTTATTGTATTCAGTAGCGGAATTAAAGAACACTCCGAGAGATTGAGACGAGTTTTCGAAAAATTGAGAGAATCAAAACTTTCATTAAAATTTGAAAAATGCCACTTTGCCTTAGAACAAGTAAATTATCTCGGCCATATTATTTCGAAAGAGGGTGTGCGGCCCGACCCGGGAAAGATTGACGCTGTAAAAAACTTTCCAACCCCAACGAATGTGAAAGAGTTGCAATCTTTTCTCGGTCTAGCTAACTATTACCGACGCTTTGTCGATCGATACGCCGAGCTGACCAGGCCCCTTACAAGGCTTTTGAAGAAGGGAACAGCGTTTATCTGGGGACCGGATTGTCAACACGCAATGGGGGTTTTAAAGGATGCACTGACTTGTAGCCCCGTACTTGTATACCCTGATTTTAACAAACCCTTTATCCTCTCCACGGACGCAAGTAATTTTGCCCTTGGGGCCGTCTTATCACAAGAGGTCGCAGGAGAGGAGCATCCAATAGCGTATGCATCTCGGCAACTAAATGTCGCGGAAATCAATTATTCCACGACGGAAAAAGAATTGCTGGCGATAATTTGGAGTGTTCAGCATTGGAGGCCTTATTTATTTGGGAAAAATTTTAAAATTGTAACAGATCACGCAGCATTGAAATGGCTTTTCAGTATGAAGGACCCCTCTAGCAGATTGATGCGATGGACGTTAAAGCTCGGCGAATATAACTATTCCGTTATTCACAAGCCAGGAAAACTCCACCTTAACGCCGACGGGTTAAGCCGAAAGATACGAGTGGTGGAGGCAATGGATGACGAAGATTGGAAGAGGTACCAAGCCGATGATACGGAATGCCAGGAGTGGAAGTCGTGCGAGAGTTTTGAGGAGAAAAATGGGCTGTTGTTTCGATCGACAAGTGAGGGATTAAAGATGGTGGTTCCTGTGAACCGACGGGAAACTGTGTTCCGCCAACATCACGACCACGCTCTGTCAGGACACCTAGGAGTAAAGCCGACTATTAGACGAATACGACAGATGTACTGGTGGCCCTCCCTTGATAAGGATGTGAGAGAGATGATTGCTAGCTGTGTTCCTTGTAATCAACGCAGCCCTTACGGCAAGACGAGGGCACCCTTAAAGAAACTTCCAGTAAGTACCTCCCCATTTTCCTTCATCAGCATAGATATTGTTGGGCCCCTACCGCGCACCTCGAACGGCAACCGGTTTATACTTACAATTCTCGATCATTTTTCACGGTATTTAGAGATGGTGGCCATTCCATCACAGACAGCGGAAGTAGTGGCCGACGCTCTACTTAGGCGGTGGATTTTGAAATTCGGTGTTCCTGATTATATACTGTCCGATCAGGGCCCCAACTTTGAGTCGGCTTTATTCCAGAATTTGTGTAAATTTCTAGGGATATCTAAATTACGTACATCACCCTTTCACCCCAGCTGTAACGGAAGGTGTGAGAGAGTGCATCGAACCATCTCGCAAATGCTAAGCCACTATGTTAATGGAAGAGACAATAGCTGGGATGTCTGGTTAGCGTTTTCGGTGGCCGGATATAATTCATCCTATCATAGTAGCACGCGATTGACTCCGTTCAAGGTGATTTTCGGTCGCGAAATGAAGACGCCCTTCCATTGCTTAGAGACCGTAGAGACTGGTACGAGAGATTCATATGTGGACGAACTAAGTGATCAACTCAAGCAGATTTGGAAAGAATGTTTGGGGAACAGTAAGAGGGCCCTTGAATCGCAGGCAAAGCAATACAACAAGAGGAGCAGGGATGTGAACTACCAGCCGGGTCAATACGTTTACCTAAACGACCCCTGTATAAAGCCCGGCAGAATCCGCAAGTTCCACAAACCGTTTTCGGGGCCTTATAAAATCCTTGAGGTGCTCAATGACTCTAATCTACGTTTGCAGCTACGTTTTAGGACTATCGTGGTGCATAAAGACCGCGTTAAAGCACATAGGGGTGTGAGAAATAAGGAACATGAATTCGCAGACGCAATCAGGGGCGAGAAAAGGCGTGGGCGTCCGAGATTACTGATGGCGAGTGGGAAAGGAGTTGAGGAAACATCAACGTCTCCGGAAATCGTTTCCACCTCCCCTTCTTTCACTCCAAATGAGACAACGAGGAAGAAAGAAATAGTGACAGTTTTCCCCCCTGTCCCTTCTTCGAAAATTGATGCCGTTTCCGATTTGGAGAGCGAGGCATCTTGGTCGGCGGTTTCCGATCATTCGGAGGACGAGCGCGGAGGCGAATGGAAAGCCGACCGACCACGCCCACTCCGAGCAGAGCAGCCGTTACCTCAGCGTTCGCCGTACCCGTTGCGAAGTAGGCGGCGGGTTGCTGATAAAGACAAGGAAGACCCCGTGGAGATTGTTGACACGTCGGCGGCGACCTTGCCCGTTACGACCTTGCCTCCCACCATGTCCCCACCCCCTTTTGAAGATAGCGCGGACCACGCGAAGATAACGCAGGCAGCAGCGGAGACTCCTTTGACCACCATGCCCCCTGAAGTCCTCCCATCCCTCAGTGCAAATTCCCCCGAAGTGTGTCCCAGTGCATATGATGAGCAAAGCAGCGAGAGTAATTGTGAAAGTACGACGCTAGCCGTTTGCCCATATAATTTGAGGCCACGGCCATGTTAAAAAGTGAGTGATGAGGCCATTATGGTGTCGGCCGAGTGTTTGCCCTAGGGGCGATGAGTGTATGTAAGTCTACGCATGTAGCCTCTATATCAGTGCGACGGGACAAAGTGTTTTCCATTTGGATAATGGAGTACTAGTTGAGAAACATCTTTATAAATTGGTGATTGCATTATGTCCTTTCATGAAAAGAACAATGATTTAGTATGTTACGAAATTTTGAGTAGGTAATGGTATCATCTTAGCCAAGTTGATTATAAGAAAAGTACAGTGTTTTTGTTGGTCCAAGGGTTGGAATGATTATGCATTGCGGGATTGTATGATGTTTTCTGACGTTTTATTGGGTGTTGGGTTATTGTGGTATTTCATTTTGAATGTCTTATTTTTTTTAAAAATTGTCCACTCTGTGTCCAATTTTGTTTTGCGGGAGGACGATGTAAGAGGGCGGATGCTGGCTCGTCATGTTCGAAAGCAAATACCTAAGCATCCCACGCTCTCTCCGTTCTTTTCCTCAGCTTGCACATCCCTCTGGTTTCCGGTCGCTCCTTTCCCACCTATAGGTACTGCAACATCAGCGACCTACGAGCCTCACACGCCACGGTGGTGGCAACGAATCGGAGAGGTGAATGCCGGTCACGTGGGGACGCCTAAGGTGGACTTGGGAGAGTAAGCAGCTTGGCAGCGGGGAGTCAAGCGCGAGATGTAGAGAGAGCAACATCAACTTGGGGATCAATAAAAGAATGGTCTTTATCTCACAAAATCTTTCAATTCTGTTCCCTGTACTTCCTCTGACGAACCAGTAGCGGTCGTAAATCTTACAATACTATTATTTAAATGATGCAAGTAAGATATAAAAACAATAAGCATACATTAACATAAGAGTTCCTAAAGTGACTAAGTTATATAAGGATCTACAAACAGAGATACCATACCCGCTTATGTTCTACTTCCATTGCATGCAATGTTCTTTGATGCTCCAATTCCTCGAGTGCTGCCTGAATCCTTATCTGCCGCAGAAGAGCTTCATCCTCTGCGGCAGCCTGCCTCATCTTCGCTTCATCATCTGAGGCAGTATGGATTCTGGCTAACCTTGCATCCAACTCCCTTTGATGAGCTTCAGCTCTTGTAAGAGCCCTTGGTGCTGTGGTGTTTCTGGTTCCCCCCACACAGTCTGTTGGCTGCTGTGGAGAGGGACCAGGTCCCATAGGGGACTGTAGGGTATCCACAGCCTGCCTTGGCTCCGAAGCAGAGCCAGAGACAACAGCTGTGGATCCCACAGCTTCCACTATGGGTGTCTCCTCCAACTGGTGGGGTTCACTCCATGACCCAGCGGCATCTTCATTTTGAAAAATAAAATGGATAAACGAATTTAATTTTTAGTGGTGAATACTTCTGATGAATATTTCTCGGGCTTGCAACCAGGTTAAATCTTGAAATTGGACTTCCATTAAATAACACAGCCTTGAGGATGGGAGACAAATAGTCTTCCGAAACGTTGGCTTGCATAAAAGCTTTAACCTGGTTGCAAACATGAGAAATAATTGTCATAAAATGGATACTTTCAGATATGACTACATGGAATTATTACTTATGAAAGTTATGTTACAAGTTTCATAGTATCATGGAAATTCTTTGAAAATCAATAACTGATTATTTTAAAGGCCATTGCACAGCACAACACCCAAGATCCCCAGCAAAAATAACCATTGACCTAGGCAGTGGCAGCCTGTGACTTAGCCAGTGATTCTTGATTTTAAAACAAATCACTGGTCATTTTCAAATAAGGCGAGATAAACTATTCTTAAATTGACTGATTTGTTCAATTTTTGACTTAATATATCTATGTTTTAACTTAAAATATCAATTACATATTGATCACTGTCAAGCCCACTGGCCCAATGTCACTGGGCAAATCACGGTCTCACTGAGTAGTCACTGAATTCACTGTGTACATCACTGAAAAGTCACTGTATATTTTTGCCAGGGATAAGAAAAA
This sequence comes from Ischnura elegans, assembly GCF_921293095.1. NCBI lineage: Eukaryota > Metazoa > Arthropoda > Insecta > Odonata > Coenagrionidae > Ischnura > Ischnura elegans. The sequence goes on from NC_060251.1 coordinate 110,011,446, forward strand.
TAGTGCATGGGTATTTAGGTATCCTTGAACATTACTTCCACTCATTAGTGCAATCTAATTATGTCTTGATAAACTTTGAGGTGTACAGTTGACAGAATTTTGTTCGACAAAAATATTAAATAAGTAATCAACATTATTAATGAATACATTTCAATGACCCGTTGAACTTACCTTCTCCTCCGAGGTCTCCATCAATGATAACAAAGTCTTCAGGGCCGCTGGGTGCTTCCATCAATCGATCACTATCCCCAACTGACAACAGATGGTGATCGATCGATGGAATTGCCACTTCCAACTCTGGGATGGTGCTGTCTTTCGACGTGGATGGGCAAGGTCCTCCGCCTGTACCCATCCGACGTCGTGCTTCCTCTGCTAGCACCCTTTTCCTCCTCATTTTTATATTATCCCACGCCTTCCTCAATTGTCTACAGTTTCGCTAAATAAATGGAAAACAAAGAAACATTTCGTGAAAGATATAACGGCTAAGTAATACCAAATTATAAGTTACACGAATAAAATAAAACCGAAATACATCATAAGATAAGCACAGTTGAACTGATTTACATATATATTCCAGAACCGATCTCGAAAGCGTTATATATCAAAAACTATTTGATTATTAGATCATTCTATATGATGTCGACTTACCTGTCTTACACATCCGTGATTATTAAATTCTTCAGTTAATTTCTGCCAACATCTTGCCTTGCTCAAAACGGACTCCGCATCCGTGCGCTTGCACTCAATTACGTCCTTGTACTTGACCACCAAATTGCACAAAATTTCCTGCTCCTGCCTGGCCATCCGCTCCGACTTAGCCATTTCTGTTTATATTGTTGATATTGGCGGGTATATCCCCGGTCGCATTCGGTGTATCGCTACTGCGCATGTCTGCGAAATTACGATTCGAAAAATTTAACGTGGAACAATACTGGAAGACTGTCAACTCTGAAACCCGAAACATCGTCGACAACAATGCGTCATTTCCGCTGGCTCAAACCCCTCCTCCTATGAACCGAGCTGGAGGAGGGTTTTATGATATGATGCGATCGAGGGATCTCCTCGTCGAGCTAGGCCGGCTTCAAACGAGGCCCTCCTCAGCTCAAACTTCGAGGGGACTTTTATGATACGGGCCTTAAGATTGATGAGTTGGAAATAGGCGCTCCCCATCCTGTCAAGACGATTCCCTCAGACGCATTTGACTCTCGGAGAAATCATGACAGTGTATACATACATTTGCGCGCCGGTTGGGGATGGGGGCCCTCCTTCTGCAAAGACCCTAGATAGTTTCCCTAACCCCCGCTAAAGGAAGAAGGGGAGAGTAGCACTATATGCCATTGTAGTGACCCAGACCTTCCCTTAAAGCATAGCGTGGTCATGCGATACGTCTCCGCGCCACGTCATAATTGACATGCGAACAGGAGCAAGGGGACCACGGAGAGATGGCTCCGGTTCGTTCCAGGGAAACTTGATTTCTACTGCCCTTTTCTCTTGCTTCTTAATCTTTTTAAAAAAATGTCCCAAGCGCGGCGGTGAGTTAAGAGCGATGCGCTTATTTTTAATTTTTGGAATTGAGTGTTTGTACTTGCCAGTTGTACTGCTGAATATTTATGAATTCGTTGGATTATATCATCATGAGTAGCTGTAGTTTCCAGAGAAATCCGTTCCCGCAAAAATATAGATGAACTAACGAGTGACCTTGCTGCTATCCAAGCTTGGTGCGATGCTTGGCAGTTAGAATTAAATTGGAAAAAATTCGTCGTATTGAATTTCTGGAAGAAGAATAACTTCCTACAACGTAGCTATATAATTCGGGGTACCCAATTGGAGACTGTTGAATCCGTGAAATATCTAGGAATTAGATTCAATAATGATCTATCGTGGAATAAAAATATTCGAGAAATAACCCGTCAAGCTAATCGTAAAATGGGTTTTGTTAAAAGAATATTAGGAAAGTTCGACGACAAAGTGAGAGAAATTAGCTACTTTTCCCTCGTTAGGCCACATCTGGAATACGCTGCCAGTGTTTGGGACCCTCATGAAAAAGGCTTAATAACAGAGTTAGAACGCGTGCAAAGAAGAGCTGCAAGGTATGTGAAAGGTCGTTACGATAGTCTTATTAGTGTAACTGACCTCTTAGATAAACTCGGATGGGAATCTCTGTCGGACCATAGATTGAAAAATAGACTAAACCTTTTAGATAAATTCAAAAGCAGTGTCTTTTCTGATGGAGTTAACCACATCTTGCGGACGCCAACATATTACGGAAGATCAGATCAGATGTAAATAAAATAAGAGAGATAGATTGTAGAACAGACGGATTCAGAATGTCATTTTTCCACGATCAATAAGAGACTATAACGGCAGCGATAGAACTCATAAATAAATTGCATGACTTGTGGTGTAGCCAACTAAGCTCTGTAAAACTTAATGCATGTTTCTTAATTTTATTACTATTTCTAACATCATATAGTACCTAGTATAATTTGCTAGTATGCGTAACGTTTTTTGGGCTGTGTGGTGTGCATGTGGGAGTCCAATTGCATGTTGCACGCTGGTGATTGATCACCCCCTGCCAAACACCCCAGTGGTGGCTCGCACGTATTAAGTAGATGTAGATAATGAGTAGATATTTCGGATGAAATATTTAGTAATACCAGGGTTGTTTCAAAAGTAAGGTTCCCAACTCTTTAACTTTGCCGCATGTGGTGCTAGGAAAAATCTGGCTACACTGCCGTGTTCGCCGGATCCTCTACCACCGATTCAAACAATTAGCGTGGCTCTGCGACGCTCATTGCCGGCCTGACAGCCAAACGTGATGGCCTCCGTCATCTCCGTCACCTCAAGGTGCGAAATTCGTGCGGTTATCCGATTTTTGCTCGCAAGAAGGTGAACACATGTGGATTTTCATCGACAATTAATTGAAGTGTCTGGGAAACATGCTTGAGCGTTCAGTATGCCCGATATTGGTGCAGGGAGTTTGCCGACGGCCGCACGGACGTCCACGACGAACAACTAAGCGGGAGGCCGTCGATCTCCGGCGAAGTTGCGGCGAAAATTGAGAAAATCCTGCTTGAAGATCGGCAAATCACCATTCGGCAACTGGCTGTTCAAATTCCTAAGATTTCTGAAGCTTCAATTGACAGAATTTTTAATGATAAGCTAGGTAGGGCGAGTAGTTGCGAGAGGAAGTTTTCAAGATTTTGAACGGGTTGGCGGCCGACTTCTTTGAGGCCGGAATGCAAAAGTGAATTACGACAAAAAATGCATAGAAAAAATGGCGACTCTGTAGAAAAATAGCTGAATGATCAAAGATTCCATTGGTGTAATCGTTTTTTCGAATAAAAATTTCCTTGTGTCTAAAAAAATGTGGGAGTCTTATTTTTGAAACAACCCTCGTAGCTTATTTCCCCTTGAAATCCAGATAGATCTGTGACACGATTGGCTTTTTGTTAAAAACATTAAACCTGCGCGGTGGGTGACGAAAAATGTAATATTCGACTGCAAAATCCTCCGCAGCTATATTTGTAGCCGAGACTTAAGATTGATGACTCGGTAAGAGGCGCGACGCCGTTCTGTCAAGACGATTCCCTCAGCCCTATTTGCTCCTCGGAGAAAACTCCCGAAGTCAGAAGAAGGGCCGGGCGGGACGCACTATACGCCATACAGCAGTGATCCCTCACACCCCCTGCCATGCATATCGTGGTCATGCGATACGTCTCAGAGGGCCACGTCATAATTGACATATGAAGAGGAGAGTCAGTGGATCGTGTCGACACAGGGGGAAATCGCAGAAAGCTTTCTCTTACTGCGACGACTCGAGCAGGGGGGCGGGGGGATGACTCTTCTCTCCCGAGGAGGTCTCCCAGTCATTCGAAGGGGTGCTTTTTGTGTGAGTTTTACTGCTCTCCCGAATGCATGCTGACGTTTAATGCAGTCTCAGGTAATGGATGGGTAATGGGGATGACAACCGTGGAGGGATGCTCGTCTACTAAATACCCTGCATGGCACCTCTAGCGTAACAAGGATTTTATATTTTCCCGGTGAATGGTGGCTGTGAAGGTTTTAGGGGTGAATATGGTAGAGAAGATCAACTATTATTAGCGATTTAGAAACATGTTCATGTGCTCACTCTTGATATGGCCCACCGGACGAGGCAATCCATTTCTGCCCATGCACAGTGGGTTAGAATCGAAAAAAGCTGGCCAAAACCTCAAAAACGATTTTTTTGAGCTAGGAAGTTGAAACTTTGCATACAAATAATTCTTCGAGGAGGTGGTTTTTCCAAGAGACCGCTGTGGTAATGTCATTAATGTAAAGAAGTGGCAAAATAGGACCTCATCTCTTTCTTGTTCATGGACTTCAAGTTGTCCAACGCAGTTCTGTTCCTTTTGATCATACTGTTGTATTTGTTCTTCTCCAAAGTTCTTCTTAAAAGTTGTGCTGGTTCACTTAAAATTTCGTATATTAAAGTAGCTAGATTCTTAACACCGAAATTAAGTAATGTTTTCACATAATTCCTTTTTATCCAAATGGCTTCACCTCTACATTTCAAACCAGAATGTCAGGATTTGAAGGATTGTGTTTTGTCTTCTCTGCATGAGGCCTAGGCTGGAAGCTTTTTGACCACGTGACCAATTTCCACCTGTCCGTATTAATTATGAGATCAAAATCAGTGATTGTGGAATCCTGTGACACCATTTCTTGAATTGAAGCGCTAAGCTTTTAATTCACGGCGAAAATTCATTTATTGCTTACTTAGAACCTTGCTTGATTTGGATGTATCTTACAATACCTACTTGAAATGTCTCGGGCGAAATGTCTACGCATTGGAAGAAAAACGCTTGGCTGAATTACATAATCCGTCGTAATTCGACGAATTCAGAATTTGAATAGCAGGTGGAGTTCTGAGTTTTTATTACTTTCAGCAAGATATTACTTGGAATTAAGCTTTACCTTCTATTGTGCTTCTGTCAAAATTTTGGGATGTTTCAATTGTTTTATTCGGTTCCTGATTTTATTGGCTAAAAACTTGCTTATATTTATTCTGATTTCCTGAAAATTCTATAAATTCAGCGTATTAATCATTAATCTTTCATTATTTAAACTTTCTTGGTTGTGGTTATACCAGGCCACTCAATGGTTTTCCTATTCTGGTCGTGTATTCAGAGGCCTGGCGTATTTTTCCCTCCACGTACACGAAAATTTCAGTTGAGTGGGACATTTTTGACGGTTCTACTCCAAATGTTTGGCCACCACCCCACCGCGGTCTTCTTCTGTTTTCGCTCAGAATACGTCGGGAGTCGCATTACTTTGATTCGGGAGTTTTTGTGTGTGGCGCGCGTCGTCTTTGTTTGGGCCTAAACAAACAAGGTGTCGCCCGTCACTAAGGGACGCCTTCAACTGTTTGCTGATGGGGAAAAGGCCCAAATGGGTAGAACCACGGATTTAAATGGGATTTGCTCGCGTCCCTCATTTGCGCGGAGCTCGCGGGGATTTCGCAGTTCTTGCTGAAAAAACACCTCTTAACTAAACTGGAAATTTGGAAAACTCCTTTTGTGGCCATTTTCTTACCTAAGTTATATTTGAAAGCCTAAAGCATTAGAGAATTAAATACGACCATAATCTGTTTTGATTGCCATTCGCAGTACGAGTTGATTTCGTTCAGAAACTGAAAAATTGTCAATGTTATATCAAATTTTTGTGTGGAATGATTGTTATAACTTACACCTAAATCTCTTTTCCTACAACAAACTCTTATCTAGATGTTTTTAATTCCTATAACTAAGCTTTTAAATATCGGCTGAACACTATTTTTTCTCTCAAAACATTGATGTAAGTGTTGGAAAATCATCTCGTTTTTCATGTTGAAGGACTCCTAGGAAAAATGAGATCTATTCAAAGTGAATGACTAAAAATCCTTACCATATCCTATCACTAAAAAGATCATTCCGTTCTATTCTCGCTGATTTCAGCGGCAGCGTATACAACTGTAGTAGATGTCAGCAAACTTTATTTAGACAATTTTGAACAATGACTGCAGGGTAACGACCCCATTCCTCCCGCAGAAGGCTGATTTATATTTCCACTTTTTCTGTTATGAACTCCGTTTTAAAGAATTTCCGTAGCGCGTAGATTAAGTCGGAGCAATCCCACATCCTTTTTTTTTCGAATATTAGGCACAGTACTTTTATCAAACGCAAGAAATGGCATGGACAAGTTAGGAATCTCATTTGTAAAATTATCAATTACATAATTTTAATTCAGCAGCCCTAATAGGGTAGTTTCCTTCCTCAAAGAAAACGAAAGGCATTGATTGCGATTAGTTACCCACAATTAGTGTAATCATAATATGCAAATTATTTGGTTTTAAAAATACCGGTTTAGACGAATGGCAATTGTCAATTTTATCCTCATTTGAAAGAGGCGAGATTGGCACCCATGCGATGCCACTCCACGTGACGTCACAGGGACCTAGTTTCTATACGAGTAGATAGGAGTTTTACATCGTCTGAGATTACCAAAGCATGCATGAGGCACATAGCTCTGGGAAACATGTCTTAATAATCACCAATTAAAACTGCCTAAGGTCGGAAAGTTTCCTTCGTTTGATAGGGTATTTATTAATAATCCTTAGTTAATCCAAGCGCTACCAGCTAGCAGGGTACTCTGCTACCTGCCTGCATCGTATCAGCGCTCAAACCCTCGCCCCAAGGTCACCTCACACGCTGACAGTGGGAAACAGAACGACGTAACACGGAGTTTTCCCGTCATTCATACTTAGCCGTCGCGTTTTCGCGCGCTTGAAAATTTTCACTTTTCATTTAATCGCGAAAAATAGATATCGTCATTTAAAAATCTAAAAGCGTGGAATACGTACTCCAGGAGTGATAATCTTTCCATTTACGTAATAAAAAAATATTAGGAATCCACCCTATTGGCCTTGGTGTTTTGAGAAGCACAATCTTCTAAGTAGCTTTAAAAAGTGTTTTTATCCTAAAATACTTCATTTTATTGCCGGAAATTTGATGTGTCTGCTTAGTGGCGGATCTATTGGGGGGGGGGGCCTAAGGAGGCTATAGCCTTGGACATGCACTAGATAGAATGATATTTTTTTGTTTGGACCCGCATTACTTCTGGGAGTTCACCCCATACTTAGCCCTCCCCCCCTTGTCCCTATCCTGGATTCACTGCTGTGTCTATCACGTGCCCTGCATTTTAAAGCTTGAGAAACTCAGGGACTTGAATAAAGCTATGCTGCCGCAAAAACTGCGCTTTGATTAATTGAATCTTTGCCAAGACGGTGAATTAAATGTCATTTTTTATTTTTAATGAGGGGAAAACATCTGAATTGGTGAGAAAATGGATTTATCAATTTGCTAAGAATGTGCAGTTTCCTCTAGTTTCTTCTGTAACTGGTGATACCCTTTTTGCGTCTATGTAATACATTCCTTGAGAAACATCCATTAATTAATATCTGCAGTGAAACTTTTTTGGGGAATGTTGGTTCCTTGAGCGTTTCCAGTATGTAAAGCATTTGAAATTCCTCTCGTAAGTGTCAGTAATTGAATTGCTTCTTTGCTTTGAAGGCCCAACAAAGTCCACGAGTTCTCAAACTTCGTTGCAGGAGTTGAAACTATTCCTATCCCATTCATCTGCGAAACTGAAGACTTGAACTCCGCGATCTTGCAGAATTAATTATACCGTGAAGCATAAAGCCCTTTATATTGTCTCTGTCGTATACTTTGTTGAATCATTTACCTAAGATTATTTGATTATTTCAAGCAATTCCAAGTACTCCCTATCGTAAACGCTAAAGGTTAGTACATATGTATCGTTTTTCTGTGACAAAACGTAAGACTTTAATGTTCTCGACTGATATTCAAGAAGAACCGGCATGGATGAACTTTCTACGATGAAGTTTAGTTTACTCTTCTTTGTTTTCGTAAGGAACAAATTCAAAATTAATACTGTATAGAGGAAACTAGAAGCATTCATTTTCCATATGTAGGTGGTATGTTTGGGTGGTGAATTGAGTTTGGAATATTTCTATTGAAAACAGAACAGTGATGACCGGTAGCTCCTTGATCAGAACTTTTGGCTGTATTACGTTTGAAGGCATAGCCTATCATTTAATCGGACAGGAATATGCCAAATACATCTACATCTACATAATACCCTGCGAGCCACCTCTAGGGTGTTTGGCAAGGGGTGATCAATCACCAGCAGGCAGCATGCATTTGGACTCTCACATGCACACCACACCGTCCAAAAACGTTACGTATAATAACAAATTATACTACCACATGCTGTCAGAAATAATAAAATTGAGAAAGATGCAATAAGTTTAACATAGGTTAGGAGGCAACACTACAAGTCATCTAATCTATTTATGAGTTCTATCGTTGCCATTATAATCCCTTATTGATCGTGGAAAAAAATACATTCTGAATCTGTCTGTTCTACAATCTATCCCTCTTATTTTATTTATATGATCTGATCTTCCGAAGTATGTTGGCGTCCGTAAGATATGGCTAACTACGTTATAAAAGACACTGCTCTTGAATTTATCTAAAAGGTTTAGTCTACGGTCCGACAGAGATTCCCATCCGAGTTTATCTAAGAGGTCAGTTACACTAACAAGACTATCGTAACGACCTTTCACATACCTGGCAGCTCTTCTTTGCACGCGTTCTAACTCTGTTATTAAGCCTTTTTCATTTCATGCATAACGAACCGGTTAAAGTGTTATCTCCTAAAAAAATTAAACCCTTAGTGGCCATTCCAAATTTGAGTTGGTATATTGAAGATATATTTGCTTTCGTCTAACGAACTCAAGCCTCAACCTGAAGTTAACCTCGACGGTTAAGTCATTTGCATTTGGCGTATAGGCTTCAGCGTATCACATCCAACTTACCGGGTCATGAAATATTTTGAGAATTTGTTAAGAAATAACCTCGTAGCTATTTCCACGCAGGGCCTCAAGGACAAAAATGGAATCTATGACTGAAAGCCAGGTGCAGCGGCAACAAAGCTTTCATTGTGACCTTTTGCTGTTCTAAATTTTACTTAATCTATGCAAGAAATGATTTATTAATGTAATTAACCTGAGGCCTTATAAAACATTAAGCTGACATAACATTCAAGTCAATGTTATCAATTCTTTATTTGCCGCATGGCCTTTCTCTTGGGGCTTCGTTTCTAGTTTTTCTTCTATTACATCCTTCAGAAATCAATAGTGCCACCGGGTGTCAGTTCTTCTTTTCTTAATAGAGTTCCATTCCGTATCTTCTTCCGCTCTTCTATATAATTCTTCGAACCTTATTTTATCCGTCATTTCATATACAGGTAAAAGTCCGGAGATCCGTCCATCTTCAGAATTCTCCTCCAGCGCCAGGATTCCAAAGCTTCTTTTTTGTCTACTTTTCTGATGGTTCATGCTTCTGATCCATCTGGTCACCTTAACACTAGAATGTCCGGCTGGGTCAAATTGACCCAGTCAGAGTATATTTATGTTGGTAATTTTGAAGCGAAGAAAAATTTTAAGACTCATATTTCGTGACTTTTAATTACTTAGTTTGGTTTCCACTGTGCAAAAGTTAGGCCTGATGTTATTATTTTTTCTATTTTTTCTCATCACTTACACCTGCCGTGCCCGGATGGGTCATTTTGACCCAGACCATCAAATTTATTTTAAGCCTTTCTAATGATCCTTGGTATTCATTGTAACTGTGTGTTTTATGCTGAATTTTTTGTCAAAATATAATTGTAAATTTTTTTAGTCCTGACGCCATTGATATTTGATATACCTCCCAAAACACATCAGAGGAAAATTGTTGGTATTCACAAAGTTGTGGAAGGTAGTTTCCCATAACACCATAGAGATTGTTGAACAACTAAAATTTTAACAATTTTCGTCTAACTAAATAATCTACTGCCTTCCAAAATGCTTTATAAACAATATTAACAAAAATAGTGGGAAGAAATAAAATATTTTAAGTAAATTATGCAAACCTGGTAACATTGGGTCAAATTGACCCACTCGGGCATAAAAGGGTGTAAGGATTGATCGGGCATGATAGTGTTAAGGGATCTTACGTTCCATATTCCTAATCTGCATCTGTCATTTCTGCCCGTTGTTCTCTTCCCAGTTGTTCCAACCCCGAGATCTGATTGTGGGATTTCATTACCGCGGGAATACATTATCGGGGAGAAAGCCATCAAGTCATATTTATAGTGAGTGCAGGGTAGCATCCTCTCTGGAGGCTAATGTGGTGATATCCCTTTGCCTTCCACATAGTATTGCTTCGACCGATTCCGTGAAATTCTTTGTCACTCGAAACTATGACTTTTGAAACCGGATGGATCTTCTTCGTGTGCGCCATCAATGCATTCTGCTGCGACTTCTGCATCTCAGAAGTGGGGTCATTTCGCGTAGTATGTAATTGTTTGTGGCGAAAGCCATAAATTTTTTCTGCCTTTTTGCTCGTACCTGCGACCAACGAAATGGCATTCGAATTCGCTACAACTAGTCTACCTCGATTGGCCAAATAAATTGAAGAGAAATATTATACGAAAAGATAGGTAGTTTTTATTCGCTTTTACTGGTAGATCATTATTACTTCATGCTAACATTTTCCACTGGCTAATGCCTACATTAACATAACATTGAATTAAGTCGGTAAAAAGGCAAATTTCCAAATTTCTCATTCTAAGAACATACAAAATTAACCTGAGGCCTAATAAAACATTAAGCTGACTTAAATTACGAGTCAATGATATCAATTCTTTATTTGTCGTGTGGCCTTTCTCTTGGGGCTTCGTTTCTAGTTTTTCTTCTATTACATCCTTCAGAAATCCATAGTGCCTCAGGGTGTCATACATGCTTTGGGGAGCGGGTGGGTGGATGAATCATATTGACACCACACGGAGTTACAAAGTAAAGAAGTAAATTTCAAGAAAGTTCGTCATCCCTCTTTCAAAATTTTATGCATAGCTCATGATGTTTCTAAATATTTACGCTCATGAAAGCCCTTTTGTGAAGAGTGAATGAGCCTTTCGTCGGAGCGAATATTTTTTTTTACAACTAGAAACCTCTTATTTTGAATAAACACATGGGTATATATACTTGGCTAGATTTTCTCTGTAAAAGTGTAACCGGAGCACCAGCCTGTCTTTAAACGGCCACTAATGAGCACATCCGAGAGAGAATTGTCGATGAGATTCTTTTTATTTTCCTCCTCACTCTACCATAAATCAGTTCCAGAAAATTACGTGCCGTGAATTTTAACGAGGAGAAAAGGCCAATTAAAGCCCTAAATAATTCCAGAGAATGAATCAATGAAGCCGTAAACACTTCGCTTTTTGCTTTCCACCGCTCATGAATCAGCTTTTAAGCACTTTTGTGCTGTCGGTGGGAGGGGATCGCGATATTGGTGTCCAACGGCCACTTTCCCAATTACCAAGGCTCGGATCAAAACCCCATTGAATAAAATAGATACATATATATATATACATGCCGACAGACGAATTGGATCCCAGCGCGCGGACTGGGAATTTGCAGGTCATGCGGTATGACGCGACAATTGTTTAATCAACTTTTATTTCAACTTTGTCGGAATTGTATTGACTCTCGTGTAATTCTCGTCGTAACAGAGTGAGCTGTTTTCGAGGCTCGCATTTCGAGGAATCGATGCCATCCGTATGAAATGTTGCTGGCATTTCGCCTTTCCAAAATGTTTAATCGTTTTTGTATGACAGAGTCATTTTAGCAAATATTGTTTTTGGCTATGCCTATATAAATTTTATTATGCATTAAATTCGTAGCATTAACTTCATGTGTCATTGCGTTAGGTTAGTGATTGATTGTGTCAACCTGATGATAGTTAATTAATGTATAAAGGCCGTTTTACACGGGGCACGGAATTGCGCAGGTTAATGCAGCATTAATTTCTAAAATGGCGTGGAATTGCGCGAATGCATGAACGGAAATAGAACAGGGGCTATTTTGCCGTCTCGCATCCACGCATTCTCGCATGTGTTCCAGCAATTCACCGCTTTACACGAGGCCATTTTGATTGCGCCTTCGCACGTGCGTCAGATTGCGCAATTCCGTACACCGTGTTCAATGGCCTTAATTGGCAAAAATGTTCTATGTTTCATGTTAATTTTATCGGGTTGATTGTTAGTAATATCTATAAAGCGGAGCGCTTGACCAATAAAAGTGTTCACAAATTTATCGCCACTTTACATGGATAATTTTTCTCACCAAATGATTTATCCTACGAGCAGCCTAGTAAATTTAAGTATTAAAACTGCCATATAAGAGTAATGGCGTTGATGCTCAATGCATCGCGATTTATCGAGCGCAAGTATAATTTAGGAATTAAAAAAATGTCAATCATGAAGTTTTCTCGTATATTACATACGGAGCAATAAATTGCTTCATGATTTGAATTCATCGCAGTGGCTTGTATAATGTTAACTGATACCTAGCAATAAAAAGAATAACCTAACCTATTGCTCTCAGAGCGTACAGATGACCAATAGAAAGGTAAAGGTGGACCTTCCACAAAAAATGGTAATTCTTTGGCACCGTTGAGTTATGCTATAGACTTTCACGAGAATTATTCCATAAAAATGCATTTAGAAAATTAAACTATTAATAATACGTGTCAGCATTACTTGAAATGATTGACCCCGAAATGGATTCGTAAAATTGCTGAATTGGTTGATTCGTGGAGTTGCTTGTGTGAGCACCCAGCGATTCCCGTCAAATTGAATAAAAATGCAATTAAGGAAAGAAAAAATTTGTTCCAAATTGGGGTGGCTGAGAGAAATAAAAAATTTCAAGTATTCCATGAGTGTTTATCTTTCGTAATTCGCTACAAAAAAGGTTACCCGGTATTTGCTTAGAGCGATGTGTATGAAGCATGAGACGCAGAGAAAACTGATGAGTAGAGAGAACGATTTCAGTTGGAAATAACATTTTCCGATGGTGAAATGTTTCATTGACTCGTTGGCATCACGAATTCTGCTGCTTTTTGCGCTGCTTTGCGATTATTACGCTGATTTTTGAGCCGAGTAAACTTGACTGACCATCTAAAGGCTCCAGTATTTTTTAATTCGCAATGATGCAGTTGATACTAGCTTACAGTGTGTTAAAGACAACTGAATTACATTAGCACTGGCTGCATTTACCAATCGTTTTAGTTACCATTTGGGTTGTTCATTCCGTCAAAAATCATGGAAAACAGGAACTATATCTTATCGTAAGACTCAGCCTTGCTGTAACTTAGCTGTGTAATTATGAAGAATATTTTTCAATAGTTTCAGCTAAATATTTATGTCGATAATTTGAAAACGCACTTGTTTCAGTTTTCGGCAACATTTATATTTCGATTAACCTCGTTGTAACGGCTACTCATTTGGTGGTTTAAAGGCGAAGTATGTTCAATTTCTGACTAGGATGAATTTTAATGATTTGCTTTTGTGGACTTCATTGTTTTCGTGAAGGCAGCTCTCCCACAGGTTTTTTAAATTATTTTTAAGTAAAAATTAGTAATTTTAGCATTATTTATTTTGATAGTCTCGTACAGTAGTTGCTAATAAAAATTAGTTAATATTTTATTGACCAATATTCATACTTTTTTGTAGTCTGAGAAGAATCATCCGATTTTTTGTCACAACGGTCGTTATGTCTAGCTGAAATATGGGCGTACTATTTAGTGTTTATGTAACTCCGTAGTTAGGTCGAACTAGTTCCTTTTACTTAGTTTCATATAATACGTTATAAAAATAATCTGTGTTGTGAGTTAATTCAATGCACTGACTTGGTACGCTGATAGATAGCAGAAATATTAGAAAAAAATTATGAATTCCGTTATCAATGATTATTCATTGCATATTACTGGTAAAAATAAATTCATGGTGTCCTGCAGGCACATAATAATTTCCAATTTTCTCCATTTTGGTTTGAATGAGATCTAATTCCAGACATCGACCCTAATAATGAGTGAAATTACTGCTATTGAGCAAATACTATACGTATGAGGTTGATACGTAGGAATAATACGAAAATACCCAGAAATATATCGTTAGTCAACAAGCCAGTTTATCATAGTAACTTTTTTCCTAGCTTTTTGAATCCGAACTCATGGCGTATTTGTTTTCATGATTACATACGTACCTACGACCAATGTAGGTAATGATCGACTGAAGACTGCAATTTGTTACTGGTGTCCTAGCGACAGACTTACAAAAAGCATCGATAACAATTGATTACGTCACAACGTACTCCCACAAAGAACAATTTTAGAAATTCTTCACTGATATATGCGAATGTAAAAGGCCTTTCACTAAATGATATTACTAAGAGTAAGACTTCTAGATAATTTCCGAATGATTTAATATGTATTCTGATATAGTTTCGAGTATTTATATGAATGCGACTCATTCAGTGCGTCTTCTCATTCAGCGATAATTCTGGCATTCTTTGTTGAAATGTATACAAGTCATCTCCCTTTCGCAGGAAAACTTCCCTCTTAAATGATCGTCTTTTCTTCGACTATGTATGTTTTGATTATTCTAGAATCACAATCATACCGAGAGAAATAAGTCCAGTAGTGAATTGCGGATATTTGTTTGTTAATCTAATTCATTGGAGATTAAAGTAATTTTAGGTGACTTATTTGAAGATTTCAGATTTAAATATTTTGAAAAAATATGCGCATAAATAATTTTTATCCCCCGCACAGAAATTAATAAAGAGCAACTGATGATAGCAAAAATTGTCAAATGTGATTAGGCCATGGAGCAGTTTATATATTATGGGAATACTTATGGCAAAATATAGCGCAGCAAGAAAAATCACATTTTTAAACATTACAAAAAAGGGAAAATATAGGGATGAAAAGACAAAGCCTGCGTCTTATCTATATTTTGATCATGGATCATTTTTTCCTGCTGAATTCTTCCTTTCGCGTTCTGTTCCATGCCCAATGGTTTACTGTGCTCCAGCATAAGCTGCCATAGCGGGTAGAACCATCAGAAAATGAAACTTCAACTTTTAGCATAAAAAAGTTCCTCTTTCTCTTTTTCCACATCACCTTCTCCATTTTCCTCCACCACAAAATCACAAACTCCGTCAGCCTTTCCTCGTCCGCTTCCCTCATCGCCCACGCTTTCGCTCCTCAAGGTACTCGAGGTACGTTTATATCTACATCTACATCATTATAATACCCTGCGAGCCACCTCTGGGGTGTTTGGCAGGGGGTGACAAATCACCAACATGCAGCGTGCAAGAGGACCGCCACATGCACACCGCACGGTCATAGAAACATTACGCACACTAGCAAAATATACATGCTTATTCATAAAAAAATTGCTAATGGTTAGTAATTCCTAGAGAAAATACATGCAAGGTTAGAACTATGAAAAAACATGCAATGAGTGATCCTAGCGAGCGACGCCATTAATCCTATCAATTGAGACAACGTTGCTATCCCTAATAGTTCGAGGGAAGAATGACATTTTAAATCTCTCTGTTTTGCAGTCTATTTCTTTTATTTTATTCTCATGATCGCGTCTACTATAGTGCGATGGTAAACGAAGGATATGATTCACGTCGTCTAAGAAAATATCTTCTTCGAATTTCCTTAGTAGGCAAGTTAAGCCTACACTTTGATCTACGCTCCTGTAAAGATTCCCATCCTAACTCGTGCAACATACTTGAAACGCTGCACTTTATGTCGTAACAACTCATCACAAATCTGGCCGCCCTGTGCTGTACTCGATTGATTTCAGCCATTAGTCCTATCTCGTAAGGGTCCCACACGCTAGCATGTTGCTTTACGCTAGCACGCTAGCATATATATGTTGCATTTGCTAAATTTTAATCTGTTGAGCGTCCGTTCATTTTGCTGTATCTGGCATTATGTGATTGGCGTGCCAAATGAGCGTGCACCTGGCCACGCGTGCTCTTAACGTCCTATCCCGTTCCGCCCTGCAGCCGACGCACGTCCAAACAGTCTGCGAGCGTGCGCGCGTGTTTGTTTGTTTGTTTTCTCGACGACAGAGGGACCGCTCGCTCTGTGCATGGATGAGAAAACAAGGGCGCTAGTGTACGGAGAGAAAGATGCATGGCTGACTCTCGATCAGGGTTACATTTCGGCCTCAAGAACGTGCAACGACTCCTTTTAGGTATAAATCCTTCATGAAAAGCTCAGGTGTTTCCTCTAATTAACATTTGTGAAAATGTGACTTTGTGAAAATACGAAACGAGAAAAGAAAATTAACTTCCAGCATTCCACGCTACTATTCCCGACAATGATTTCGACATAATTTTTAGTTTATTTCATAATAATCTTAAGTTTATTTCATATATATATTAATACTATTATGATTGTCAAGGCAATGCCTTATACCTAGTATCGTGATTCCTTGATAAAAACACAAATGGCAATTTCATCACTATTTAATTTAGCACTTAACGACCGACCAATGGTTTCGACACTTTGTGTCATTTTCAAGGTAATCCAACCAACACTCTCTCGGTATTTATACCCAGACCAAGGTAGGAGGTGGGGGAATATGGAATTGAAGTGAGGGGAGTGCGAGGGGGATGAGTTAAAGTGAACAAATGAATGAAGGCCGAAACCAGAAGACATACAACAAGAGGAGCGTGAGTGAAGGTCAGGGTTTTGACGTCATTGAGAAGCTTAACTTTAACAAAGGTGAGTCAGTACAATATAAAACATCATTACAAAGTCCATCCGGGCTATTGGAAATTAAAGATTTTTCCATGATATACCATTTGTGTTTTAATCATGGATATAGCAATATTCCTCTAAATTAAGCCTGAATCGATTTTATATAGTATCATGAGAAATCATCACCAAGGTAATCCTTTGTAAAAATGATAATTCACAGTGACGGCGTGTGAAACCATCGTGAAGGATGGATTAGTTTCGTGTCATTTACTGAGGTAATGAGTTAATATTCGTTTTCTATGAAGGTTCTCATTCACAACGGAGCAAATCAAATCGTATTTGATGTATGACATGCCATGCACATTTTTCATTTTAAATTCTCTCTCTTTAAATTCTTGCACACTTCAGAAAAATAGCGTTCGCGAATTCTTCTGAAGTGTGCGATTAGTTACTGGTGTCTTAGCCACAGATTTACAAAAAGCATCGATCACAATAGAGGATATGAGAAGTCAAAGGGTACAAGTGATTTTTTTCTCAACAAAGTTAGGTATACGAGTGAGTCTCAGTTCTATGCTGACATAGTATGGAAAATCAAATGCACTACGAAACATCTAATTGATCTCTTTTGTTTTCTATACCCAATATCTGTACCTAACTGTGTGTAGAAAAAAGAAATCACCCGTACCCCTTGGCTTCCAACCCACTGAATTGATTACGTTACAATGTATTCCCTTCAACGAGCAATTTTAGAAATTCTTCGCTGATAGATGTGAATTTAGAAGGCCTTTCACTCAATGATATTTGAGCAAAGTGATATTTTGCCCTCGTGAGTTGATAAAAATCCAACATTTTAGGGCAGAGGCTCCCAACCTTTTTTCCTCCCGTACGTACGTGCATAATTTATATTGTACCCCCAAAAATGTAACGTGCACATTTAATGACATAAATGCACAATGGGTAGGTGACAATTTTAGCTCTAAATAATTTTGTAAATTGTTTTAAAATCCCCATGTGTTATGAATGTATATTTCCTGGTTAAGAGATAAATAGTTCCTGGCTTCCGCCATTACCGATTATTTTCGGCGTACCACCGACTGGTTCGTCACCTACCCCCAAGGTATACGCGTGCCACCGGTAGGAAGGTTTTAGAAGATCGAAAATGTGATCTGTGCAATAAGTGTAGAAATACATTAAGAAATATAGTGTCTATTTATAGTTTTTATATTATTATTATATCATCTATATCATGATATTTATAGCAAATATTTATTAAAAGTGCCTTCCTTTTGCCAATTCTGGTCCGTATTTGGAGAAGTAAGTTTCTCTCCACTAAAAGAGATAACGTGAAGAAAGGTAACTTTCGCAAAGAAACGAAAAACGATGCTAAAAGATGCGACATGTCTTCCAGCTGCCATTAAAGATTTAAGTACCCGAAATACCTCGTTGATGCATTTAATAATGCCAAGCCATTCTGTATGAGTTACGCGAGAAATTATCCTCACCTGGTGTGCTTATGCCTTTAAGTGTTTAATCTCCTTACGGCTCAGTCAAGTCGTGCAGAATGAATCATTAAGATTGTTATGATTGAAAATTGTGAAAAGAACACGTCTACAAGATGAAGTACATTGAAGAAGAAGTGACCGATTAGTCATAGGACACAGCGAAGTAGAGTTCCCGAATAGAGGTTCCCGCTTCCCCTGTGCTGCACCTTCAACATGAAATAGAATACGCTATTAACTAGTCATGAATAAAATGATTTAGCATATCTTGTCTTTTATCTAAGCCGTCGAGGGATTAAACGCCTACGAGTATATGCACATCAGATGGGGATCATTTCTCTCGTAAAACCACTTCAAATATTATTGTCTATGATGCATTTATTTTTTCGAGTAGGACGACCTTTTGCTCAATTTACAGAGTTTTCTCGTATTTCTACTCTCTTTTTTTTGCGGATTAGGTATCGTAATATTTCACGAGACCCTTTGCTGCAGACACCACTTCAACTTTTCCGTGTAGCACGGCCACCCATCTGTAGACATTGCAACTACACGAGATGTACTTAGCGGGAATGTTTGGAAAATGTTTCACGAGAAATACCAAGTTTTTTCCGCCAAAACTGCCCGTGAAAAAAAAGGTGTTGCATTACTTCTTGAACTCATCTCGTATGTGTCACAACGGGAATTTAATTGATCGTTGCTAGTAAATTGAGAATAAATATTCTTGTATCCCAAACTAATTTTAGTTTTTCAATATTTGCAGGTCTAAGCTTTTCAAATACAAAAACCAGCATTGTTGTGAGATCAATTGGTACCACGAAATGTCAACTAGATGAACTGAAAATTACCAAAACGAGCGTCTATCACAGACTATATTTACTTTTCATTGGCGAAATTTAGTTTAAAAACGAACTTATGTTACCAACAGTGAATTTAGTGTGAGTTGCGGAACAAATGAGGAAATGCGTGCCAACTTGTTCCATTAGAATAAGTTAATTAATTCACCAATCATTGGTAAACATGGGGCTTTGATGACTGCATTTGCATGTCTAGTGGATTTAACGTTCAAAGTTTACGACGCCAAAAAAAATTAATCAATTTCCGACATCCTTTGTGGAGAACTGTGGCGTCAGTTAGGAAGGAATGGAGGAAGAAAAGGTCGCC
Organism: Ischnura elegans; assembly: GCF_921293095.1. Taxonomy (NCBI): domain Eukaryota; kingdom Metazoa; phylum Arthropoda; class Insecta; order Odonata; family Coenagrionidae; genus Ischnura; species Ischnura elegans. The sequence goes on from NC_060251.1 coordinate 110,030,815, forward strand.
TTTGACGCTATCTTGATACTGACTGATATGAATTCAAGAGATTGCGGAATCCTCGGCGTCAGCGCAAAAGTTCACGCAGGCTTGCGAGGCAGAAGACGAGAGGCAGCAGTAGCATCTGCTCCCAAACTTTTCCCCGTTGACCCAAAATTCAAGTTTTCCTTCACGGAAACCCCGTCGAGTCGTCTCTCGCGGTGCAGCCGCGGGGGCAACGCGAATTTTGGGAACAAAGCGATTCCTGTGCTGCGGGGATCTCCAAGGATTCAAATGCAGACGTGAATATCTCTCTCTCTCGCATCTAGAACGACCTGTGACGTGGGATTACCCAAAAAGGAAGAAAAAAATGAAGCAGGCGACAAAGGAGAACGGTGGTGGCTCGAGACAGTGGCTAGAACAAGCGAATGTTCAGCTGAGGACACAGTTTAAAAAGTGCAATACTTCCGTATCCTTGGAAAGAAAGATTAAATTACGGTTAATGAAATGGAAAATGCCTTAGAAAACTTTTCAAACTAAATCCATTAACGCCTAGTGGTAACATTTAGTATCGGCTGGTAGTGCAATTCACAAGGCGCCTTCATTGTCATTTATTGTCATTCATTTGCGTTTCACAGAGTTTCAAATTGATAAGCAATTTTTTGTTACATTTTCCAAAATTTTGATATATTAAATCTAAACTAAACAGCTAAAAAGCTATTTTAAAACTTAACCTTATGTTGTACTAAACTATTTACTGCCGTTTTAAAATTGAGAATTTTCCATTGGCAAAAAAATTTTAATTCAAAAACGTTGGGCCTATTAGATATTCTGCTGTGCTACATGGATGACTATACATAGAAAATAAATCGGGTGGCAAAACATCAATTTACAATACTTCTCTTCCCGCATTCCATTTCGCGTATTTTTAATCAACACTATATTTTAATAGCTATGTTTCTAGCTTCATCGGGCGTTATGAGAGGCGTTTAACGATAGAAGGAGTCAAACTGCATATCACCTAATCTAACGCGAGGAAAATATTTCCTAAAAACGGGCAGTGATTGATTTTTCTTTTAGCGGCAAATCAGGGCATCACAGGCATTCATAGGCGCTTGCAAAATGCCTTTCGTGATCTCAGTCGATTCACATTATACACTGCGTAGCGACTCAGAATAATATGAAGCCGAAAAATGGCTCCAGAGTAGGATAGGAGTCCAACAATAATTAATCGTTCAAGATGAATTCTCCCATAATTTAAAGATTTACGTTACGTTTGGTGGGGCTACGCTACGCTAATAGCGTTTAAGTAAAAGACATAGTCCTAGAAACTCTGAAGTTCCCCAAATTAAAATTATAAATATATAATATAATAGAATAAATAAAATTATAATATCGGATGTTTTTTTTTCTTCATGTGGCTAAAAATCCACATGTCGTAGTGTGCGTGAAAATTTTGTCTGTAAGGCTGGGTTTCAGGGCTTGATATTATAAAGGAAAGTGTACTTATGCATGGAAAAGGTATCGAAATAATCTGACGAATATTCAGCGATCAGTCTTATCCAGCGATATTTGGTGGATCAAGAAGTTTAACTATACATGCGTGTTAACCCCATGTTCAACTTTAAGCGCTAAATCCTAGGCTTCACAAAATTAAGACCTCCGAATTGAATGTATCTTTTATATAATCTAATATTTGTATAATTCAAAGAAGTGATTGGTAGTATATCGTTAATTAGTAGAATACCAATTTTTCTTGATTACCTATCACCGAAACTATGCGTTACATGAATACTATAATTTACCTACTAATTTTATCTGACTATGGTCAACTGGGGTAACTTTGGCCCAGAGTCGTAAAAAGATTCATAATTCTGTATTTTACCATTTCCATTGAGCTTATCAACTTAGTTTTTGCAGCAGTTGACAGGTAGCAGACCTGGCTTCACTCCTGAATTGGCTTGAGCTTTAGTTCCGAGGAACAGAAAGAATTTTTAACGTTAACTTTAACGTTAACGTTATATACATTGGTACATTGCAATATAATATGAATTATCCTAGCAGAAATGTTGTATATTTTATTTTTCATTTTTACCCGAATAAAATGAATTCACAGGTTAAAATCAAGGTAATCTTGAAAGCAGTATTCTAATAGATATTTTGTGTTGGTCATCTTTACTCCAACTCATGGTTTAGAACTAGATTTTTATGATGTTATTAGATTCGGCCAAATTTACCTCAATTCATGATAACTTTGGCAAAATATTAAAAAAAAATGAATCCTTGTTTTTAAAATATGTGTATGTTAGTTAGAGAAGAGATAGCTTCAAAAACAGCCTGTAATTGAAGGTACATGAATTTTTAATAATTTTAACCACTTTATATGCATTTTTTATCAATTTTAAAATTAAAAAAAGATTTTTCATTTCCAAGAACTCATGAAAAGTTGGGCCTAGGTTACCCCAGTTGACGGTAATTCTTTTTTCTATTCACGTCTTCTCTTGCCTTGTTTCTTTTCCTCTTTCCTCTCTCCCCAACCTCTCCTTCCCTTCTTTATTCCAACTGTCTTGAGCACACCACAGCAGCACCGCTTGCGACGACATCTACCCGTGACGGTTGGCCTACTCGATGACAACGCCGCATTCATGCGCGACACCTCCACGAAGCTGCCCGTCATCCAACCCCCCCGTAAACTCAGAGGCGCCACCTTCAGGCGAAGAAAGAAGGCTTGCCGGCGGGAGGCCAACTTCTTCCTACCGATCTCATTTGACACATCCACCTCGCCTCCCTTGAGGCCAATCCTTTCATACCAACCCCGCAGTGCTTCCCTCTTCTTCTTTTTGGAAATCAAGAACAGTTGCCGCGCGCAATTAGGTCTGTTGTGAATGTGGTCATCGTATAGCCTTCCTTTTCCCATTTTCGTCTCCAACTTCCCTTGGGGAGAAGCGTTTCGCCCGCAGGGACCACGAAGCCCCCGGATACAATCCCATCAAAACCCAAAAGCAGTGCCTCCCTTTGTTCATCACGTCACTCACACTCCAGATGTTTCTGCAGCATCCTGCTGTGCTCGCCACGAGTGTCACTCTTTCATTATGCGATTGCCGTGCCCGTGTTGTGGGGAACACATAAGTTTCTGCGATTTTTGTGTTAATCCTGTATCTAAATGTCAATGAAATTCTGAGTCATTAGGTGCAAAATTAATTCTTTTGCCACTAATAGTTACGCCTATCGGTACCATATTGTACCACCAAAATATTTTGCATCATAAATATTAGGGTCACATCAAATGACCATACTTTATATGGTATAAAAATGTTATAAAAATCATAATTACATAGTAAAACTTTTGTATTAACAGTACATAAGGCGAAAGTAAAGAAAGTTGAAATGCTTGCTCTAAAAATTCCGTTTTTTGTGGGCTAGTTAATTCTCAATTTTCAAAACGGCTCCAAATGCGTTAATTACAGCTTTAAAATAGCAAACTTTTCGGAAAAATTTTAATGCAAATATTTTTATTAATTTAAAACTCTCAAAAACCCTAACAAATTACGATAGATGACAGAAAAGTTACGTTTAGCACTGCACTACCAGCTGGCACCATTTGGTTCCGCTAGGCGTTAACGGGTTAAGGCAGGGGCGCAGCTAGGAATTAAGGCTGGGGGGGTTTAGATGCAACTAATACCGGGGTGTGTGGGGGTATAGAATACCCACCAGGATAAGCGGTAGGTATGAGATTAATAAATTGTGGAATTTAAGATAAATGGTTCAAAATGGTGAGTTTTATAGCTTTTTGAGGGATAATTTATTAATCCTTACACTATTCTATTAGTAATATCAATCCCATTAAGTAAAATGGATTAAAATTAAAAATTTCTCTGAGCTCTGGGGGGGGTGGGGTTTATCCCCCAAAACCCCCCCTCGCTGCGCCACTGCCTTAAGGAAGTCAGTTCGAATGCTTACCTTACCACTATCGTGAAGAAAGTGATTGATGAGAAAAATTTTATTTATTTATTTTCACTACCCAGCCCAGTGACCTCACTAACAATGCAGTGAGGTCTCATGAAAAGGGGATTTATAAATAAAAAGCACGATATGGACGATCGCAAACACCGATAGGTGGATTAGGATCACTTACCCACGCTGGACTCGCCGAAAACGGGCGGTATGGTGAATTAATAATAATAATAATAATAGCTTTATGGGCCTTTTACATCGGGATTTCTCAACGCGTTAACAATTATACATGAACAAAAATAGCCGTAGCCATGCACAAAAATAGCCCTATAGTAACAACCTACCCAGCGGGACTTGAACCCACGATATCTTGTGTTTTGCAAGCGAGGACTTTACCCTATCGCCACTGCCGACAAGCCGATTGATTGTTATTTGAAGTTAGCCCAAAGTAGAAACTGTAATTAAAAATTTATTTTCCACATCATGATAACTTTAATTTATACGAAGGATGTAAGGGAAAACATAATTTCTTTTTTAGACTATTTTTTCGAATTTGAATCGGAAGAATTGATAAAAAGGAGATGAAAACCATTTCTAAGTGGTTAATTGATTTCTTTAAATAAGATATTTGTTACCTTTTTTTCCATTTTGAGGAAGAACTTCAGAAATTGAGAGTTATCTCCCTCCAATTTTCAGTTTGACGTAATATATTAATTATAAATATCGAGTGGTTATTTATCTTATATTAATTTGCTTTCATTTATTAAAATATGAATGAAATAGACCGATAAGTACGAATTATGAAATGAATAAATTCTTCTGAAGAGCTAAACTTCTGGATTTCACAAGAATATCTCGGCCATACTTTATAAAACTCTTTTCCTCAAAAGAATTTCCTTTCTTTTTCAAAAGAATTCATCAGTTTCTTGAGGCTATAAGAAGGAACCTAAACAACTATTTAGACCGAAGATACGCAGATACGCTCCCATGATAGCTCAGGAAGCTACTTTGGTAATTAATGACTTTAATCTCAAAACTCTGAACATGAAGGAAAAACTGGCGTGAAAGCAAATGGAATCTTTTTAATAATTCAAAGGCATAACTTAATATTGGGATATTAAGTTTTTTTGGATATTTAAAACCAAGGGCATCATGATGACATGTTCTTCTATTCAAGCACGTTTATCGAAGGCTAATGACTTCATGATGCTAATATTTGAATTTTTACGTTGCTTAAATGTTTTGTAGGTATTTCCTTCAAATTTAGCTTAAATCGATGGCTATGGATATTGTATTACGCTTTAAAACTTTAATGAAATAAGTTTAAAACTTAAATCACATTGTTAATGGTTGGATACGTAGCGATCAAATTTGGCGAAACTATTTTTAACATCTCCTGCTGGTGCCGAACAATCAACAATATTATTTCACGCCATTTCATAAATTTCAGGATTGGTGAATTTATAACACTTGCTTTTTCAATTCCATGAGAATTATTTTCTCCACTCATCGATTTTTGATTTTTAAAACTGTAGGAAGAAATATAGAAATAAATGAAAAGTACCCACTCAAATAAAAAACGCTATTTCGTTTCGCGGTGTCAATAATAAAAAATATGCAATTTAAAGGAATATGATATTACAAATCCAATGTTAAAAATGTTATAAAATAGTTTTCAGTTGAAATATGAAACTTTCGTTTTGATAAATTTAAAGATTCTTTGAAACAAAAATATAGCTACAAGATGGCAACATGCATTTTTCTTTTTTATTTGTATTTATTTTGAATACATAGGAAGGAGGACGAGAGAAGAATGGAGGCGTTCGAGATGTGTGTGTAGAAAAGAATGGAGGAGGTGAATAAGGTGGTTTCCTATTATTTTTTTATTGTCTAAGTCGAAAGATTATTACTCCTGGAGTGCGCATTTAACGCTCTTAGATTTTCGAATGACGATATGTATTTTCCGCGATTAAACGAAAAGTGAAATTTTTCAAGCACGTAAAAACGCGACGGCTAAGTAGGAATGCTGGGAAAACACCGTGTGATGTATTTCTGGTTCCCCCTGCGCCGTGTGAGGTAACCTTGGGGCGAGTCTTGAGTGCTGATACGACGCAGGATGCTAGCGCTTGGCTTAAATAAGGATTATTAATACCTTATCAAACGAAGAAAACTTTCCGACATTAGCCAGTTTTAATAGGTGATTATTAAGACATGTTTCCCTGAGCTCTGTACCTCATGCATACATTGGTAATCTAAGACGATGTAAAACTCCTATCTACTCGTATATAAACTAGGTACCTGTGACGTCACGTGGAGTGGCATCGCATGGGCGCCAATATGGCCTTTTTCAAATGAGGTTAAAATTGACCATTAACATTCGTCTAAACCGGTATTTCTAAAACCAAATAATTTGTATATTATGAATGCACTAATTTTGGGTATGGAATCGCAACCAATGCATTTCGTTTTCTTTGATGAAGGAAACTACCCTATTGGACGGAGAGGATCAGGAACATCGAAATGGTGCACATGGTGGGTGGGGAGAGGTATCTTCTAGATGAGATACCGAAGAGACAGAAGGTACGAATGGAGCGAGTAATAAGCGGGGAGGGGATTTTGTAAATATTGTTAGAGGGTAGAATGGTGGGTAAACGAGGGAGAGGAAGGAAAAAAATAAGTAGGATTTTTGAGTATGATACTATGTAAATATTCCATGGAATCCTACCTTAATCGGTAGAATACTTTAATAATAATAATAAGATACTGAATATAAGCTATCTGGAAGGAATATGATAGCGGCTATACCTGGGCAGTGCCTGTACTGACTTACTCCTTCGGAATTTAAAATGGTCTGACACGCATCTAAATGAGCTGGACCAACTGACTAGGAGACTTTTGAATAATTTCCGATGTTTACATGATAAGGCTTCAGTAATCATGTTATAAATCCCAAGAAATGAAGGAGGTAGAGGCCTAATAAATTTTCTTCGTCAATGCCGATCTCAGGAACAGTCAATGAAATCCTCCTTAAAATCATCAAAAGTTGAATTAATGAAAGAGGTAATAAAGGCTAACGTGGGATACACACCATTGAATTTTGGAGAGAACCAAAATCGGATCCAAATACCAGACTTAAACCAACAAAAGCAGGAATGGAAGTCTAAAATCTTGCATGGAAAGTTCCCAACAGTCATACAGGAGGATTGGGTTGACAGAAACGCATCTCTGAAATGGCTCCAAAATGGCTATTTATACCCGGAGACTGAAGGGTTTGGATGGCAATTCAAGACAGGGTTAAATACGAACTCACAACTATGACAAAAACATATTAAAACTTGAAATTGCAGATAAATGTAGAAAATTTGGGAAAACGGGTGAATCCATTGAACACATAACTTCGGGGTTCTTAGCTCTTGCTGGTAATGACTATCTCAATATGCACAACCAGTTGGCCAAAATTATCCACCAAAACCTAGCAACTACCTATGGACTTAAAAAAATACTCCACCATGTTACAAATACCATCCACCCGCCGTACTAGAGACAAATTCACACATTTTATACTGGGACAGACCGATACTCACAGATAAAACCATATATTACAATTGGCCTGATATTTTATTGATCCACAAATTACAGCAAAGAGCAAACATAGTCGATAGCAGTGCCACTAAATCACAATGTTGAGACTACGGAAAGAGAGAAAACACAAAAATATCAGAATTTGGCCGGTGAAATAAAATATTTGGAAGTTGAAATACGTCAGCATTCACCCACTGATAATCTCTGCGGAGGGAGTCTTGCCTAAAAGATTCAAAAACGAAGTCGAAGACCTGAGAATTAAAAAAAAAAATGATTAACCTCGGGCAAAAAGCTGTTTTACTACAGACCTGCCAGATCGTGAGAAGATTCCTGGGTCGGGCATGATCGGACAGTGTAGGATAGGGTGAATTCTCTTCCTTAACATCCGAGCCTAATCCTAATTTGCCCTAAGGATAGGTGAATATTACCGTTTGGTATAACCAGCTGAGAAAGTGCATGAAATAATAATAATATTAACAAGGAAAAAGGCTGTAATAATTTCAACTTATCATATCACGAGAAAATTTCCCGACGCAATTCAATAGTAGTGTTACCTTGGTGAGAACCCGTGCTCTTTACACTAAAACAACTCAGTGAAAACTGAAGAAAATTTTAAGGGAAAAAATAATAATAATAAGTCAATTTTATTATAGTGTATTACGAAAATTTAAGTAATACGTTGTTCAAGAAACAAATATTTTCTCGGAAATGACCCAGAAACTTCCTTAATGCCAGTTGGCTTTGATAATGGCTAGTCACTGTTCAGTGGTCACTGGTCAGTTCAAATAGTAAGCACACAAAGGTGAAATGTAACATCATCAGGAAATACAACCATCTGCTTCCTCAATTGTTTTGTATTTCGAGCGTCGGCTCAATCAATATGACATTTACGTGAAAATGATTTCTTCTTAATGCCACGCAACAGATTCTGCGTTCTCTGATCTCATTCATACGGAAATTTCGTCTTTGACTGCTTTCACATGATTGGATAGTCGGGAGGTATTTTCCGGAAGCTGATATACAGAGTGTTTGGATCTGGAGGAGGAGGAATCTGCAATACTTCAGGAGGTGTTAAGGGAGACAATTTGAAGTACTTTTAACCCATAAACATGAGACCGCAACCCCTAAGTTACTAAGCTAAGGCAACGCTAGCATTTTTAGGATCTATCTGCATTTACATTGAAAACGCTTTTTCTTGCATATTTAGACTTTTTGACATTTTATTTAATTCGTATTTTTAAGGACATTAATTTTTAAGGGTAGACGAAAATATGGTGTTGCAATCGTCTGAAACAATTAATTTTTAAGCATAAACAAATGAGAGATTTTAGCGAATATCAATAAAACGATTTCGCAATCTATACGATTCTGAGATTGTTTCGAGCTATTATTATCGCATATTTTCGTCTAACCTCAATTATTTACTGTCCTTAAAAATCCCGAGTATTATATGAAATGTCGAAAAGTCTGGAAACCCAAGAAAAAACGTTTTCATTGTAACCGGAATGTGCATCGGAAAACGTTTTTGCAGTTACTATGGAGTTGTACCCCATTTTTATGGACAAAAGATACTAAAATATTGTCTTTCCAACCACCTTCTGAAGTATTGCAGATTCATCCTATTATGTAACCAAATATGAATTCTTAACTGTTTTGCATCTAGATATTCCTCTGATATGTTCTAATATAATTTTTTTGCGAATAATTGCTTCCACTCTTGTGATATTTCTTTCCCCCCTTTGAAATATTAAGATCAAAAGAGGATACGATAACAGATTATCCTGAATTCATGATATGAATTCATGAATTCAAATATTTTTAGCAGGCATCCTTTTCAGCCAAAAGAACCTTGTAGTATACACCTCGAAAATGCTTTCAACATTTCTGCACAATCCATGGAGCATTATCAAAGAACAAAGGTATATCAGTTGATTTTGCGTGCTGTAAAATCAGTTCTGGTGGTTCAATCGTGAGTGTGGCTGTTCTTTGATAGATCTTCAGAGCATCCTTATTTTCCATTTCGTGCCTTATTCGTACATTTCGATAATGGCTGATTGTGATATCACGCATTGCTTTATCATTTCATTTTTGAATCTCATTTGTCGATGATAATACGCGTTGTTCCTCATATTATTTCCCTATGCTGGCTGCCGAACCCGGCCAAAGACCTCTCTTTTGGAGAGAAACCCCCAATTTGTGCGTCGTCGCGACTCGATACACCTCGGGACTCGAAGAAAAAAGAACGCTTGGGATCTTGGAGACGTTTTTTCTCTTCGCATTGTTGTGGGAAAGGAATATTTGAGGGGGAGGTTGGGAGGGGGAAGGTTTTCAAGGGTTGTGGGGAGTTATTTTGGCGATCATTAAAAGGATCCAATCTTTTTTTTTCCCCTTCCGCCCTTCAGCGAAACTGACTTGGTCGTCGTCGATGCGACTTCCTTCCCATAATCTTAATGGTGCTCCTCTTATTTCAAATGTATTTCGGTTTTCCGCGACTCACTCATCAAGTTCCTTGATACCTGCTGCGTCCTTTTGTCAGGTTGTGTTCAAATTTCACATCATTAACCGTTGTAAGTACAAACATTGAATATTTGAGGCGTGACTGAGTGAAATTGAAGAATAAAAGTAAGAAATACAAATTTAAAATCGTATTAACATGGAAATAAATAGAAACTTCCCGGTTTGTTCTTGTTATGTATTCAGATTTTTATCTGCTACAAAAAAAATTTCATATTCTGTTGATTAGGTATTTCATATTATATTATTTTAGAATTTTTTCGGTTAGGCTACCACCTTAACTGAAAGATATGTTTTTATTATCATTATCTCTTTGGTAAGTTTTATTTCAATTTACTGTATTACGTCAAGGGTTATGTATTTTAATGGTGATTATGAATTATGGTACCGTTGAGCTGAAATGTGAAGTTAAAGTAACGTGGAGTTTTTTATTATTTTATTTAAAAACTATATTTGCAATCAGTTGACACCAGCGTTGATCCACGAGATATCTCTCTCCTCCTCTAATTCCTCTGGACCTCTAATTCTTAATCTGATCCCGCCGATTTATTTTCTTTTTTACACTTGTATTTTCAAATAGGTGTGTACATTGGCGCCAACTCCATGGAGCCTGAGGGGGCCCGAGCCCCCTCAAAAATTCGTTGTGGTGTGAGGAAAAAATGTGTAAGGCTTGTCGATTTTCCCCGGAGTGTCCAGATATCGAGATTCGTGTTATCAGGGTTCCAATGCTGATCCTATGACTCTTTTAAAATGCTTAAAAAACTTAAAACTCACCACTTGTTAAATTTCCCGGGGTAAGATCCACGGTTTTGGCCCCCCCAATACTTTTTTGTAAGTCGGAATCCCTGGGTGTGTACCATAGATCATGTTAGCTCAACTTAAGTTTGTTGGTGGCACACTAAAAATCTATATTCTATCCAACTTTTAAAAGAAGCTGTATCACCATAGTGAAACCTACTCATTTCCCTATAACTCCTAGATGTGAGCTATTAGCAACTGACATTTCGTCGTGCAGGTGATACTTTAACGCACTTTAAATCATGTACCAAAATTCCATGATACAGCGATTTTAGGCAATGGCGCACCCAGGATCAAAACTAGGGGGGGGGGAAACCATGGCTGTTCAAGTTGTAGGTAAGATTCAAGCATGGAAAAGGTGAATGAAATCAACATTTTAAGGAAACTGTAACAGATATTTATTAGTTTTTAAAATTATTTGCTTGAAAAAAGTATTATTTTCCTTAAAGACATTGCTATTTTGGCTTCTGGGGGGGAAGAAGTGTCAAGTGTTCGTGAGCCAACACAGTTCTGGGGAAAGATAACTTGTACCTTTGGTGACATTTTTTCAGATATACCTGGAGTTGGTTATGAGAGGAAGAAAATAGCTTGACAACAGTCCATGTAAATCATTGTAGATTTTCGTGGTGGAATGAAAGCAAAAACGTTTCTCGAGGTTGGCTCTGGTTTTTTAGTAGCGGAGACGTTACGAGAAATGACTTGTTTTTCATCATAGGAGATGTTCTCCCTGCTCTTTCAGAATTCATATTTATTCAAAGTTTTTTATTTCCGATGGGGAATGGGCATTCAGCTAGGTAAAAACAGGAGATTTATGGAGAAACAGGGAAATTTATGCAATAGATGCAAGACTGATGAAATAAGTAGTCACGAGTAGTAAAGAAAGTCAGGAAAATATTCCAGCTGCTAGTGGGACTCACCAGCCTTTTGGGTGGTTTATGACCACCCATTGTTGGGAATAAAAAACGTTTACCATAGTAACGTTAATACAAGGTAGACCGTTGCACAACTAGTGGTAATTTTATTGGAGTATATTTACAATTTTTTATCAACTGGTGTGTACGAATAGCTTAGTAGCCAAGGAAGCCCTGAGTTCTGTTTATTTTCACAATAATAGCGTAATTGTATTTCCCTCCGATCAATCGACCTCATAATGGAACTGGTGAGGATATCAAAGTCATTCGACATTATTTTAGGCTTAGAAGTAGTCGTGCAACCTACTTTTTATTCAGCCATAGGATGTGTGAGGAAAATAATAATATTTACGCAGTATAAACATGAAAATGCTTAGTCAGCTTCTTAACCTAAATTTTTCTTTGATAAATTTCTGGAATTAATTGCAATAGGAATTACTTTACGTCTTCGTTATTTTTTTAGTTCTAGAAATGCAGCTGGAAAATTAGATATTGAACGGTCACTATCGCAGGAAGTAATAACTGGTAATTAATGTATCACATCACTGGGATGATAAGGGACAGAGTGGCCGGAATCAGTATTAGTCTGTAACGAGTGGAGCCGAGGATTGGCGACTAATGAAATAAGTAGTTTCGAGGCATCAACTGTGATTTCAGCTGCAAAGTGGAATACATGTCTAGCCACTGCCATCTTCTTCTATCAAGTAACGAACGATCTTGGAATAACGCTGATGAACGATTCATTTTTAGAAACGTAGATGCCATTAAAAAACATCACATAGTACGTATGCGTTAGTCTTTGCGTTAACAATTCCCTACCTCGCTCTTCAAAGGACACACTTGCGATGAGTATAATCAACTGGCATGGAACCTTTCAGGGTTACCTTTGCCATCCCTTTGCCTTTGAGAAAAAAATTATCGAGCATATACAAAGATTCGAATCGTGGCTTGTCTTTTACTTTTTGTGTGCGATGCGATGGCAAATGAAAGGAAGTCTAAGAACGGTACTTTGATATCGTCTCTTCCGTAGAATCATTCCCCTTTTCCTCTCCTTCCCCATAGCACATAATTCCACCTCGATCGCCTCCCCCTCTTTGAATTCCGATTGCGAGAGGGTGGTCTGGGGGGAAATTATGCCGTGGTTTGACTCTCTCCCAAGGGGCGGTTCGGAATATGAGGGGCAGGCGAAGAATGGAAGGATTGCATAATGGCTGTGGAAGGGAAAGAGGGTATAAGGAGTGCGGGGAATGAGACTAGTGTACAATGGTGGGAGGGGAACAGCCGTGGAAAAAGGAGGAGGATGGATGAAGCGGTCGCAGCTTCGATTTCAGCTACAAAGTGGGACTTGTCTATCAACATCTTCAGCCAAAAATCGAGTGATCTTGCAATATTGCCAAGGAATACAGTCGACTCTTGGGATTTTGAGCAATGAATTCATAAAATGTAACATCATATGATTCAACTCTGATTTGTTTGGTCTTCGTGATATTCACCCTAACGGCAAGCTTCTTATAAAGAAAAAGAAGTGAGGAACCATAAGATATTATATTGATAATGACAATAGATTTTTTCATGACGGATTTGCTGATTACAGCCTTACCTTATAAGAAGATTTTTATGCGTTGAAAAATAAAATGAGATCTTTTAACCCTTCAACCAATGTGTTTTGAAGAATTTATGTCATTCCTAAAATATTATTCCTAGAAATTACATTTGTATTGGATATTTATCTATTCTCTCTCAGCCATTTTTATTGCACACATTTCCATCTCTAGACAAATTCAATAATCATAATGCTAATCCACCTTTCTCAAATCAATTTTTCTACATTCATCACTATCTGATGGGATTACAAGCAAAAATGCAGTTCGAATGATATGCAGGCAATTTTGAAAAAAGATAAGACTTCATATTATGAGCATTATACTTTTGGAAATTTGTTACATAAAAAGTTCTTTTCAACTGACAGTTACCCTCTAAATATGAACTATATTGTGTGATGTGACCAAAATAAACGAGAAGGTTTTTATTTTGGCTAAGGAGTACTACTTATGAGTTAAATGTGGAGGGGAAAGGATAGAAGGGTAAAGCGAAGTGGGATGGGGTGAGTAGGAAGGGTTTGCAATGCGCAGAGGGGAGCGAAGGACGGATTGAGGAGTCACGAGATGGAAGCTTAAGCTGCAAAGTGGAACGCTATTTTGGCCATAGGGTAGTTTCCTTCATCAAATAAAACGAAAGGCATTGAATGCGATTCGTTACCCGCCATTGATGTACTCATAATATACAAATTATTTGGTTTTAGAAATACCGGTTTAGACGAATGGCAATGGTCAATTTTATCCTCATTTGAAAAAGGCCAGATTGGCGCCCATGCGATGCCACTCCACGTGACGTCACAGGTTATATACGAGTTTATATACGAGTAGATAGGAGTTTTACATCGTCTTAGATTACCAATGTATGCATGAGGTACAGAGCTCAGGGAAACATGTCTTAATAATCACCTATTAAAACTGGCTAATGTCGGAAAGTTTTCTTCGTTTGATAAGGTATTAATAATCCTTATTTAAGCCAAGCGCTACTAGCTAGCAGGTACTCTGCTACCTGCTAGCAGCCTACATCGTATCACCGCTCAAAGCCTCCCCCCAAGGTCACCTCACACGCCGACAGCGGGAACCAGAATGACGTCACGCGGAGTTTTCCCAGCATTCATACTTAGCCGTCGCGTTTTCACGCGCTTGAAAATTTTCTCTTTTCATTTAATCGCAAAAAATAGATATCGTCATTAAAAAATCTAAAAGCGTGAAATACGTACTCCAGGAGTAATAATCTTTCGATTTAGGCAATAAAAAATAATAGGAAACCACCCTATTATAATTTTCAGCTATCAATTAAAGAGTGTTAATAGAATCACTAAAAGGGCGCTTTCCTTTTCTCTCATTCCCACTAGAGGAATATATAACATACAGCAATATTACGTATACGACTACACGTAAAATAATCTATTTTGACATAAAATTTAGCTTCATCAACACCATTCCACTATCTTTATGACCTATGTATATCTTTTCCAATGATGGTGTCCTCCAGAACGACAGTCACGTGGTACTATTTTTAACACTCATCTCTTGGAATCTCCCAAGCATTTTATGCGTCGTTAATACGGGATGATATTTTCGGAATACCATCTTATCTTTTGTTCCACCAATACTAAGAGCTAAGTTGCCATTAAAATAACTTTATAAGGTGCAATACATGCGTGACTATTTAAATTTGAAACAAATGTTTTCTCACCATTAGGAAATTTTCCTATCTTTTTTAATCTCTAATTTTATTTTTAAATTGTTTTTTTTAGGCTGTAAATATTCCATAATTGTGGAGTTTTAAATATGCGAGCGGTGTTCAAAGGTACTTGGGGCGGAGCGAGACACAGATCCTCATGAATGTTCATGTTAATGATGATTACCGCGCTTCCCCGCCGCGGGTGCTTTTGGGTACCGTGAATATGGGGCTTAATGGAGGAATCACATGGCCTCATCGTCGTTCTGAATGGTTAAGCGGGCCTCGATTGGATCGGGGGAAAAGGGGGATCAACAAGGGGTGATCGCAGAAGTGCTGCTCCTCCCCTGATGCGGCCCAAGGGGGAACTACTTTGACACGGGAACACTGCGGGGAATATCTAAGGGAGTGATGGAAGAGAACGTTGAACATGCAAGTCTTCAACATATCAACATGGACTCTTTTTCTATTTTTTTACTATCGCCGATCCATTGTGGTAGTATTTACTATTTTCGCGCCACAGGAGTTAGAAAAACTTAGAAGAATCAACTTTTAAAAAAATTAGTGGACTGTATTGTACACGTAAATTAAATGTACAAGTTGACTCGACAGAAACATGAGTATCTGCAACAATCTGCGCTCCTTGGTTACCACCAATAGGATTCAAACAAATCAAGTGACAAACGGAAAGTTTGCTCCATCCAAGGACAGAGAAAGGGGCGCAGTATAAATGTCTTGACGCCAACACTTATAGAAGAAAGATACCTGAATATAGTAATACTCCGATACGTCGCCTTCTTTTGAGCTTTTCGCGGCGAAAACTTGAAGTCCTCAACCCTTTCTGAAATAAGTTGATGATGTCACGAGCTCCTGCCGAGAGTTCGTCGCCGTAACTCAGCTACTCCTCAGCCTGCTTGCTTGGTTCACTGTTGTTTACACTGTTGTGAGCGATTCCTTACCTTATTGATAGATTCTCCCTGAACGAGAATAAGAACCAGAGCTATAATGACGTCACCCATTAATGACAGGTGGGCGGTAACTTTTGTTCTTTTTTTGTTTCAAACTTATAAAACAATACATCTGCATACTTACGCGCAAGCAGCCTCAAAAGGTGCGTGGCGGCAGGTGTTAGAAGGCCAGCGCGTTTTACCCCTCGGGTTTATTTATTTTTGGTTTTGTTTCTACATTTCGCTCCCGGGAAAGTATTGAAATTTTACTGGTTATGACTTTCGTTATGTTTTGATTGCCATCCCCGGTTTAAGGGGCCTCGCTAGGGCTGCTTTCGTTCAGTAATCACACATATTCACTCACACACACTCAACCAACACTTACTACGCGGGCTAAACTCTGGGAAAATTTCTCGGAATCGAGCGTTTCTCGGCAAAGTCACCTAGGACATGGGTGATGCGTTTTTTAAAATATTTTTACCGGTTTTGGAAACCAATATTCCCTTCTCGACGCAGCTGAGGGTGTAAGCTTCACTTCAACACAAAGTTGAGTTGAGCTATTGATACCAACATGGAAAAGAACTTGAGTGATTTGTGAGCTGGTATAGTTAGGTAAGAGTAGATCTCACCCCAATTTAGCCTCAGGAATATGAAATTCACACACTCAGAGTCAGGGGGGGGATTCATTTCCCTGTAGAACCTCACTTTTTCACGATTTCTGTATGGGAGGAGTTGGACACCTTAACTGGCTATTGATACCAATATGGAAAAGAAAAGAGTATGAGTAGCAACGCAAGATTATCCTTTTTTAGTTATGACCTTCAATCTCAATACCAGACAATGTTTGTCTAACTACATCCGTATGGAAATTGGACGCAAATGTCAATTGAAATGTTTGGATGCAGCGCCAATGCTCAGTGAGGCAGTTTGTTTGTTGAAAGGGATCAAAAGAAGGAGAGATATGCAAATGTTGATTACAAAATATGGCTGCGTCGTACGCAATGCACCTCGTCAATAATTTTTATTTCTGCTTCACCGTTCAAGGGCACATATTTTCGGCGAGAAATGGGTTTTAACTTTCGTACTACCGGCTCCAGAAACAAATAGAACGAACTTCAGAAACTCTCTCGCTTGTATTGGCATAAAATTCCCGTTAAACTATCAGGTATTGATGGAGTCCTTTCAATTCTCCAAAAAAGCAAAATGAAACTCTTGGCCGGAAAACGAAAGCATTTTTGGAGTTGTAAAATGTTTTTATTTACTTTTTTAGTGCTGTGACTAGTAAACAGTGGGAATATTCGCTGGGGTAGTGGCACACTACGGGTAAAAACCGGAGACATGGGAATACAGTAATGTATCTGATCAGGATAGCATCTTTTGAGGCATGTTACTGGTAGAAAGAGTTAAAGGATAAATGAACAGAAAAGGTGAGTATTGAGGGAGTGTTACATTGATTAGAAGAAGGGAAGAAACCATGGAGAACTATAAGCCAGAGATATCTACCTCGCGGTGGATAACCCATCTTATGGAGGCCCTGTGACTGAGTGTGAAATGTAATAGATGCAAAGAAAAAGTCCCCCTAAGTAGAGAAGAAGGAAAAATATTTGAATCAGACGAAGGAAACAAGAAAGAAGTACATTTAGAAAGGATCCGGCTTGGGAGCGATAAAAGGGGAGGACTGCACTATATCAGTATTAGGACTTGAGCACTACAAAAGAATGGTGCCGCGCGCTCAGTGGGAATAGTCCCCTTTGCTAAAAATGTCCTGGGCTTTATTTTTATGTCACACCATGTTACTTGAGTTTTAACTAATAGTTAGACAATTAATTTTTTGAAGGCGAAATTTGAGACGCGGAAGAAATTTTTCCTGTTTTCCATTCATGCAGGCATGGAATGAAATGAAAATCTAACGTGTTGAAGATGGTGTGAAGTCAAAATTAGTAATGTAAAATACAAGACTCGAAGCACTGCGTCTGAAAAGGGGCGAATATGAAATGGTGGGAACCAATGAGTCGGGCCCAAATCAGTTAAATTGTAAAGAGGAAGAAGGTCGACGTAAGAGCCACGAAAGAGGAGAAGAGTGAGGGTGATTGTCTGAAACTGGAGATCCGATTCTCTCCATTTTCTCTCTCTCTCTCAATTTCTCACTAAGAAGATGATGGCGGTGTGGAGGGTGTAAAGGAAGAAGCAGGAGAATTGTGTACGAGGGAAAGACGGTCTTATGAGAGAGCGGGAGGGTGGTTTTGGGGGCTACAAGTGCTTGCCTGGGAGGGAGACAAGTAAGAGGGATTATGTGTGGGGGTTGGAGATTATTTGGGGCCTCTTTTTGAGGGGTCACGGGGGTGCGGAGAAAGGGCAAGAAGGCAGGGGTCGAATCGAGGAATAAAAGAACGAAGGTCGAACGGAGGAGGGTGGAGTGGAGGGAATGGAATGGGCCGATTAGAAGACAGACTACTATAAAGAATCCTCACAAGGAATAAGGAAAGAGGCGATAAAAGAAATGATTCTCTGAGTATCTTCATGTGGCGAAAATTGCTAAAAGGGTAAGAGGCTAAAAAAATCAAGAGATTGGATCATTCATGCATTCCTTCTTGTTATGTTCTCCGATTCATTCGATGGCTCAATCATTTCTTCATACTGCTTCAAACTATGTATTGGGAAAGATATTCCTTTTAAATTGAAATTCACCCTGTTTCACTAAAATGAATTTTCCATACGTCCGCAACGTATGCTTATTCTGTTGAAATGCCATTCATTCCATAAGGATATGTTTTAATGTGAAATCATCATCATTAGTCAATAATCCTAAGATTGGTTTGACGCAGCTATCCATTCCTCTATCATATCCGCTAGCTTTTTCATAGCGAGGTATTTTTTACATCCTTTTTCAATTGTCCCATGTATTTCATTCGGAGCCGTTTCTTCCCTTTCACCTGTCCTTCTACATTATTATCATAGGATGTCATGCCTCATAATGTGGCCAGCTGAACTGCCCCACCTTCTCCCTGAGGTTTATAGAAGACTTCTCTTTTCTCCCACACTTCTTAGCAGTCCTTCAATACTAACTGGGTCGATCCATTCTATCTTCACCATTCCTTTGAAATAATCTAGAAAGTGCTTTTTTCTCTTAGTTCATAAATGTCCTCCATATCAACAAGCATTTAATCAATCGACTTTTCAAAAATATGACAAAATTTCTCTGTAGTATTCGGTTAACAAATTTTGCTGTCATTTAATGACTATGTTGTTCTGTCGGTTTGGATATGAAATACTTAGAGAGTGAGCGTCCCACTATTGGCAGGGACAATTTACATTGGAGTGCTCCACAGGCAATAACACATAAGGCAGTGCTAATCGAAAGAGTCAATTTTGAAAGATTTTAGAAGAATAGGGTGGTTTTCTATCATTTTTTTATTGTCTAAATCGAAAGATTATTACTCCTGGAGTACGTATTTCACGCTTTTAGATTTTTAAATGACGATATCTATTTTTCGCGATTAAATGAAAAGTGAACATTTTCAAGCGCGCGAAAACGCGACGGCTAATTATGAATGCCGAGAAAACTCCGTGTGACGTCGTTCTGGCTCCCGCTGCCGCAAGTGAGGTGACCTTGGGGCGAGGCTTTGAGCACTGATACGACGCAGGATGCTAGCAGGTAGCAGAGTACCATGCTAGCTGGTAGCTCTTGGCTTAAATAAGGATTATTAATGCCCTGTCAAACGAAGGAAACTTTCCGGCCTTAGGCAGTTTTAATAGGTGATTATTGAGACATGTTTCCCTGAGCTCTGTGCTTCATGCATGCATTGGTAATCTTAGACGATGTAAAACTTTTATCTACTCGTGTAGAAACTAGGTCCCTGTGACGTCACGTGGAGTGGCATCGTAGGGGCGCCAATCTGGCCTTTTTCAAATGAGGATAAAATTGACCATTGCCATTCGTCTAAACCGATATTTCTAAAACCAAATAATTTGCATATTATCAATACACTAATGGTGGGTAACGTATCGCATTCAATGCCTTTCGTTTTATTTGACGAAGGAAGCTACCCTATTATTAAGCCTTTGGAGCAAATATATCCCATAATTCTTCGCAAGAGTAACTTTTTCTCACTCGCATACATTTATATCAGTCTGATAATCTCTAGGAGTGCGATTTACTCTCATTTCTACAACTACCGCAATATCGTTAACATAGGATTTAAGATGGGTGACGGAGAGCGAAATCAAATTGTTTCCTCTTTGTTCCTTTAAGAAAATAATATGTAAGTAATAAAATATCGATTCTATGTTCTGGTTGAAAGAGCTTTTTAATGGGTTCATGCATTTGAGTGACCCTAAGTAATAGCATTTAACGCATGTCTTCCGAGGTTTACAGGTGCTCATGTGTAAATTGATGCTGTTGCTCTTGATTCGTATGAAATATTTAAGCGTTCCTAAAATTTGTCGGACGAACAATAATTCCTGTGGATAATTCCAATTCTTAGCGATGATATAACATTGGAAACCGGCAATACATCACTATCCCTTGATACAAATTTCTGTGGTCACCTTCAATTTCACATCAAAAAGAGCAAGGCTAAAACACTTGTATTCATACATTTCTTGACAAGTACAAATTAATCAATATATTATATAGGTTTTGATAACTACAGTTTCAAAAATTTTTCGTGAATTACGACTTTAGCGAAACTGCGAAAATACTTTATGGCGTAAGCAGATACTTTTTGCCTGACGAAGCCGTAAGATGGCGAAAAGTGTCAAGCAGAATGAAGAAATGAACGAATGAATGTCGGCCCTGGCGGCTGTGTGGTAATGTTCTCGCCTGCCAAGCAAGAGGTTGCCGGTTCGAGTCTATTGGAGTTCTGGGAGATTGCTAGGGCTTGGATGTTATTGTACATTTAATGGTCAACTTGTTAAACACCGATGAGTGAAGGTCAATATGTGCCGTTTGTGGTGGTATGGGAATAAGTACACAATAAAAATTCTGTTTTGATCATACGTTTACACTTTGTTCAGATTAATTAAGATCATACTTGATTCATATGTGCTGGGCTGTACTCGCCTTCAAATGAATAATGCCGTCATAAAAATAAGGTCTGTGTCACAAAAAAAGAAATCCTTTGCACGCCAGCCAACCCATCCATATGGATCTCGTTGCGTAGGCAATGCATCGGTTCGCGGCGACAAATATTAGTCTAATTGCGCATTCATGAAAATTGCTGGGACGGAACGCAGATGGGAGCGGGCAGAGGTCCGAGGCATTTGTGAGTGCTTGTGTACACACTGGGGGGAGGGGGTTGGAGCAGAGGTTTTGTGGCAAGGGGAGGGGAAGAATTGTTTCTTTTTTTTTATTCTGCTCTCCCCCGCCGAAGAAGAACAGCCGGGGTGGAGTGTCCCTGAGGTCTCCCCGTGCGTGGAGGGGATGGAAGGAGACGAAGGGTGAATTTTTTTAATCAATTCCTCCCTTTCCAAGACGCGGGCAACCCCTATTCCTCCCCTATTCCACCCCTTCTTTCCTTTTTTCTGCCATTTATCCGCTTCAAGGTTTTTCCTTTTAATTTCGAAATTCGCCCTTTTTTTGCCCGTTCGCTCTCGTATTCCTCCTCCCTCTCTCTTTTTTTCCCCTTTAAAAAGTAAGAAGAGAGAGAATTCGGATACATATATTTGCGTATATCTAACTGCGAAACTCTCCCTCTCTCTCTCTGTCCGCGCCCTTGAATTCCCTCATTTCTTTCTTTCTCTCCTTTCTCCCTTTTTTCTCTGTAATCTCAGACCCGTTATTTTTTGTTTGTTCCTCGAGGTCTCTCTTTGCGTCCTCAGTTTCTATCCGCTCCCTCAGATTTTAGCCTTGACTTTATAGTTCGGTGAAAGTTCCCTCGGTTGCGGTCGGTCGATGAGGGCTGGTGAAAGCAAGTATTGAGATTCCCATCTCATTTTTCCCTGCAATTGGATCGTATTCGCGTGAATGCCGGCCTCGGTGGCGGCGGGGTAACGTTCTCGCCTGCCAAACAAGAGGTCGCGGGTTCGAGTCCCGCCTGGGTAGGTGTCCCCGGTCCAGGGCATGGTCGTTTGTGTACGTTTACTTGTTACATTGGTTGAACACCCCGGTGTAAAATGGCCAATAAGAGCTGTATCCGGTGGTTTAAGAATAAAATTTTAAAAAATAAAAAAAAATTAAATAAATAGTGTGTAGCCAGATATGTAAAGAACTTATGTGTGCTATTTTGCATTTATAGTTGGGGAAATTATCTACATAATACCCCGCAAGCCGCCTAAAAGGCGTGTGGCGGAGGTGTTAGGACATAATCCGTTTACAGCTTAAAAAAAAAAAAAAAAATTAAGTGCTCTAACAAAGTTGGGACTAGCGTTTATTACAGTCCTTTATGGTTCGGGGGAAAAACGAATTCCCATATCCATCCGTTCGAAAAAAAATCTCTCTCAATTTATCGCTTCTATCGGACCTGGACATATAGTGTGGCTCTAATATTATGTTCTCTGTGTCGCTCTGAAAGACATTCATTCTCAATTGTTCAAGCAATCTAAGCCTAGCGCGCAGCCTCCGAGTCTCCAGCGGCTCCCAGCCTAATTCGCTTAACATCTGGGTAAAAAGCCAAATTATAACCAACCCTGACATCATATTACAGCCCGAGATATTTTAATTAATGTTATTACAACTATTAGTCTAAGTTACTGTTAGTGTACAACTATTGATTTTACTCGTTGCATCCAGTTCCTAACTTTAGCGCCGATGGCTTAATATAATTATAGGGGTTTAAAGCAATCCTTTTTAACAATTTTAAATTTTTGTTTAACATGATTTGCCATCACCTCCTGAAAAGACCAATATCTTCATATTTATGCATCGTAAACTTCAGAGTTGTCTTCATGTCTTGCTAAATTTCTTATTTTATAGCCGCCAGTGAAGCATAATAAAGCAGTTTTCCATGCTGTGAAATTCCTTGTAAACTAAAAAAAAAAAATTCACAGAAATTTCAAACTGCCACCACGTGCTGGATTATTTTTACGAATAAAATTCTTTGGTGCAAAAGCGTTATTATTATTCTCTATTTTTATCTGTTTTCTTGGAATGAAATTTCGTAATCAGTCCTAGACATTAGTAGATAGGCTTTAAATGTTCGGTAGGCATCACTCGGAACATAATGCAATTGAAACCTTAGCATGAATGTGTATTGCACAAAATAAATAAAGCTGTAAAGGCTGTTTTCTATCGTCATTGCCTTTTTTAACTCGTACGCTGAAGAGATAGTAAAGGGGTCTTGGGATGAGTTGGAAGGAGGGGATTAAGTGGAAGGAACGATGTTTAAATCAGTGACGTTCGCGGGTGATCAAGTGATTAGCCAGACGGAAAGGGGGCTGTAGGCTTTAGTGGATGAGTCAAACAAGCGCTGCGAGGAGTATGGCATGAGTATTAATGAAAAGAAGGCCAAAGTAATGCCATTTTGTCGCTAGTTGGAATGTGAGACTCAAGGTAAAAATGTATTTTTAACTGGATGTATTCTTATCGTGGATATTACCCACCCTTTTTTCCCGAAAAAAAGAATACGTAGAGCAATTTAACTGTTTGGGAAGCACTCCAAAGGAAAATGGATACAGAAGTGAGGATGTCCAGAAAAGAATGTTGTTAGCAAAGGAGGTGTTCATGAACAGGAAGGAGCTCGTGAGAGGTTCGCTGTGTAAGAATTTAAAGATAAGGTTATTGAAGAGTCTGATCTGGAGTGTAGCACTTTAGGATGCAGAAACGCGGACCTTTGGGATGGAGGACGAGAGAAGACTCAAGGAATTCGAGATGTGAGTGTGGCGAAGAATGGAGAAGGTGAAGTGGACGGAGAGGAACGAAGTGCCGGGCATGGTGGTTGAGGCGAGGCAGCGTCTAGACGATACTACGGAGGAGACAGAGGATATGGATGAAGCGAATACTGAGCGGGGATGGGATGTGAAAACAGTGTCAGATGGTTTGAATGTTAGGTAAACGAGGGAGAGGAAGGAAGATAATAGGATTGGTAGATAGAATGAAGTGGTGTAAGCCTTATTATAATTTAATAGGGAAGTCCATTAAGGCATTGGAGATACCAAGAATACTTTGTGAATACTTCATGGAAACCAAGAATCGTTGAATACTTTAGTAATAATAATGAAAAGTAGTAATTAATAAAATTTAGTGTAATTTATGACCTTAAATGGAAAACTTTATGTACTCCGGTTTTCTCACAATCCGTAATATTTTAAGGAGACATTATAAAGCGGAGAGAAGTACTCAACACTGAAAATGATGGAGGAATTCATTTCCCTATTCCCCAGAGTATTCTAATCATATCTACCCGCATATTTTAATGAGATAGTATAATACTCTGAGTAATGCAACAGTCATCGCTGACGCAGGTTTTTGTCTTTCATATTTAGCAATATGAAAACCCCCCTCGTCTGCGTTCAGATCCATTTTCTGAGGTTGCATTTGACATCAAGTGAGTCACGTTTCCATTCCGACTTCATTTCAATCCGACTCATCAAAGTGACTCCTCCATCCTTAAAACACTGTCTGCTTTTTTGTTCCCGCAGCTCGAGACTTCATCCTAGACGCTGCTTTACCCATTTTCTTCTTTTTTTTTTTACTGCGAATGCATTATTTTCCGCAAAAATACTGGTGAGATAAATAGAATCCTGCTACCTTTTGCTCTAAATGTGTGCCATGCGATGTTCTATTCTTCATATAAATTGAAATTATGGAATAAATACCACGTTCAAGTGATCTGGTAGTTGGCATATGAAAATACCAAGTGTTGAAATGACAAAATTCTGTATCATTGTTTTCATCAATACTTCCAGGAATCCCTATTATTCTGAGGTAACCATGAGAAATGGATATTTACTTTACTTGGGAAACTTTCAACTGCGTATATAAATTTTCTAGTCTCATTTGGAAAAAATGAGAAAAAAATGAACAGGGAAGATAAAAGAGGTTGTGAATGGAGGAAGATAATACAAAAAACTTTGAAGGAAAGGAATAAGGGGGATGTAGAAACAGAGTTTGCGGATTCAATGAAAAGTGATAGGCCTTATTGCGAGATTGAAAATGAAATAAAACTTTGAAATGGGGAATAATTAGTCAACTAGGTGACTCATATTGCAAGTGACTCACCTTCATCGATAGATGAAAGATTACTTGTAGTAATGATATCTAATTGTTTTATTGATAGTAAAATAAGAATTTCATTGCCAGTTTGAGAGCTTTCATTTTATAGGTATCTGAGTCTAAAACTTATTTAAATGGAAGCCAATTTCTTTTACGAATGTCGATGGCTGCAAACCCATATGTACAAATATGGAAGAAAATTTACGCACTCTTTAGTTTACGTGAATAATGTTTGCTGTATTTCTCCAAATCACTGGACTGGAGTTAAGGTTGGTGGAGACAACGAATTCATGTTTAAGGTTTGATTGATCTAGCTGGCATTTTAACGTAAATGACAGCCCTTAGAATTTTTATGAATAACGTTAAACTTCTAATATTATTGGGAACAACAATTTTTTGAGAGCATGGGCTGAAATATCACCTAAATTTAGGCATGGATGCATGTTAAATAAAATAATGGGTTCATTCTATAATTTATTTTGCTATCGATTGTGAAAGAGTTTTAAAGACTAAGAAATATTTATTCCTTTTTTCGATACGCTACACAGTGGGCTGAAATGGAAAAGAGCTGACCGAAATCTATTTGCTGCAATGCTGTTTTGAGCATGGAATTTCAAACTTTTTTATTTTCTGTGAATATCGCATGCTTTGAGGCGTGTCATTTTTCATAGGTTGCATCTTTTTACAAAATATATGCCCTCAAAGTAGACAAATTTCCGCAAAAATTGCCCGTCTTTCATTGTTTTTTCGAAAATCAGCATTTCAAACTTTGCACCTTTTGCAGTGTTGCAATGCAAGCAAAAATTCACCGTATGTTTTAAAGATTTGTGTAAGTGAATCTTCACAATTTTTAACGATTTAGTAGTTGTATTTGTGACCACAATGCACAATGGTGGACCAAGCATTTCGTCCAACTTTTGTGTTTACGCAGGATTATAAAAATGGGTCACCAAGTTAACTCAAAATTCGCAACACATTAACGGCGAGGCCCCTGACTCTATTCGCGGCGAAATATTGACCTGCTGCTCTCCGCCTCACGAAGCGTTTGATTCGTTGTAGCCAAAATTTTCCCACAATTGTTGGTTCTCCGTGAGCGAGTACATTAATCAGACCTCTAATAACGTCATCAACTCATGCAATCGGGCTACAATGTTCACGTCTGTTTCACACGGGCTGAACGATGAAGGTTATTTTTCTTTATGATAATATTTTTATCGTTCGAATAATTTTTATAAATTAAAATTTGCGATTTAACGACGCAATTGGATTGGTATTGAAAATTATGGCGGTAAAATTTGACATGTGGCAATCGGAGGTTTGATGGCAGTTAATAGATCCAGCCATTACGTTTTATCGCAATTCGTTCTTCACTGTCTTCACCCCATTTCCCCATGATCGGATTCTTCTTAAAGGGTGCCTTATCTCTAAGGTGGCCTTTTCAAAGGTTGCCTCTGCTGGGGACTCGAAGGAGCAGAGAAGAATGGATTGACGGTCCTTTTCGTAGTCTCCTTGGCGCTACGACGTGACATTTCACCCCCCTCCCTCCCCTGGGGAGGAGGGTAAGAAACATTTCCCCCACCCCCTGGCGTTCGCCCGGGCTTTACGAACCGGAAAATCACAGCCAACCTACTCCTCCTCAGCTCCAAATACGCGCTCATGCATTTAACGCGCACGAAATTTGCGATTCGTTCTCATAATCTCTCTCTTTCTTCCTTCGCCTTATTTTCTTTTTCCTTTTTATCATCATCATTTACTTACCTATTCATTCTTCTCCTCGAAGTACATGAGGTCCCCTAGGGAGGTCGTTAAGGTCGCTTCTCGAATGGAAATGATGGAGGAATCTTATTCTCCGACGTTTTCTCCGCTCGTCTGCGCAGATGCAACTGCGCAGGTCTTCCCCCACTTCCCCACGTGGCCTCCCCCCCCCAGGACCCACCCCCTAGCAACCTTCCCCCTTCTGCCCCCCTGACGACGTCTCCGCGTATGTTAACTACTTCCCAGTCCATTGTTAGCCGTGGATCCGGAATAGGGTTCCATGTCCCTTCATCAATGCCAAGTTCTCTTTTTCAGCAGGGCCGGTCATGCGGACACACGAGGATCCGCTCTAGCCCCCCCTGGCAGCCGCCCCCGTACCACCCCATTGGACCACCCCAGGGCCCCACTCTCGCTACACTATCTCCCTTCCTCCTCTTTGTAATCTTCCTCCACCGCCTCTTTTCTTCTACCATATCCCTATTCTCCATCTTTTTAACCCCTTCAATGGTGTCGTAAAAAAACAAGATCTATATGTATTTTTTAACCATGAATAAGTAGTCATGCATATTGTAGGCATCACGATGAAATTATTATTTCTTTTTTTCACTAGCGTTTCATGAGTACATATATTCCCATATGGATGGAAGAAAATTCCCGAAATAAGAAAATACCCATTTCCGAGGCATCAGCAAAATTAACGTTATTTCAATAAATGATCCTCATTTAAAAAAATATCGTTGTCTCATGAAGTATATTGTCGAGGCTGTGAGCTACCGAAAATCATTGTATTGTTCACTACTGCAAAAATTACTTTGTCGTTCGGCTCACAAAATCATTAATACCGTGGCTGGCTTTCCTCCGCTAGGCCAATCCCTGCAGCCCTTCTATCGCTATTCGGCCTTCCTCCTTTGCGCCTGCAATCTTCATCTTCTTCCTGGTCCGTCTCTTCCTTCCTTGCTTTCTCCATCTTACCTTCACCATTCACCATACAGGTTTAATGAACTTGGGTAAATAAATATGTGTCGTGTAACGCGGAGATATTTAAACAATTACTGGTTGCAATGAGTGGGGATTTTTCATGTACTAGAGAGTTTGCATGTGGGCGGGATATTTTTTGTTTCGACGATTTATAAAACTTTCATTATTAAGAAGATATTTTTTATACCCGGGGTCAAGTGGCGATTCATTTTTCACTTAACCTTGGAATAAATGTCTCTGTGTGTTTTTTTGCATGATTTCTGTCCTAATCTTAAGTATTTTCCAGGATATGGGTGCTTATTAGTATAAAAATTAAAATTTACTGGGCTTTACCTGTAGCTGGATTGTGAAATTAAATCTACTCCATGAGTCCATATGAGTGTATTTTATCCGCCACAGATCACTGCTATTCTTTTTATCTTGGAACTAATCGTCCTTGCCTGCTCCTTCGTCTAATCCTCGGAATACATACTGCGGGATTCAATTTGAACTTTTCCTTTACTCTTATGAATATGATTCCTTGGAACAATCATGCAACTTGTAGGGTAGTTTCCTTCATCAAAGAAATCGAAAGGTATTGATTGCGACTCGTTACCCACCATTAGTGTATTCATAATATACAAATTATTTGGTTTTACAAATCCCAGTTCAGACGAATGGCAATGGTCAATTTTAACCGCATTTGAAAAATGCCACATTGGCGCCCATGCGATGCCACTCCACATGTCGTCACAGGGACCTAGTTTCTATACGAGTAGATAGGAATTTTACATTGTCCGAGTTTACTAATGCATTCATTAGGCACAGAGCTCAGGGAAACATATCTTAATAATCACTTATTATGACTGTCGATGGACACACGGACTTTTCCCATCACTCATACTTAGTCGTCGCGTTTTCACGCGCTTGAAAATTTTCATTTTTCATTTAATCACTCAAAATAGATATCCTCATTTTAAAAACCTAAAAGCGTGAAATACGTACTCCAGGAGTGATAATATTTCTATTTAGGCAATAAAAAATAATGGGAAACCACCCAATTGTAAATATTTCAATTGTTGAAACTGTCAACCAGCCTACATCATTAGCAGAACCTTACGCTATCTACTTGGCCCCTCGACTGTAGTTCCTCACACACTGGTTTCTTCAATTTCTTCCTCCCTCTACGAGTAAACCAATCCATACTGGCCACAAGTTAGCGTGACGCATACGAATATCACAATGGACCGCAATCGAAGAAGTGTCCCGCCGAGCGAAAGGAATAGTTGGTTCTTGATAGAAATGGTGCCCATGGAGTGAAGTAATTTTCTTTCCCCGCGCCGTGGATGTAGGGCAATCCGGCTATTTTGTGTCTGGGGGAAGGGAATGAAGAGAATGGATCAGTAGCGCGCCCATTCATCGCCATTCATGGACGAAACATTCAGGGGAAGGAAAGGATTGGAAAAGGTATCCCAGATTACAAATCCTGCTGCTTATCGTATTTTTTACATTCATCTTCATTCACTCTCCACAGAAAGGAATATGTTCACGGTGCAGGAAGACGATGTGATTTCACTTTATTTCATCTGTCTGAATCTGAATTTTGAATTATTGTGGAGAGATATCTTCCGTGATATGGTCCTAAAGATATGTATCATTTAAGGTGGCTTGCGAGTGCAGCATTCTTATTGAACGACTGTTGCCCATACATTTTCGTTTGGAAGGCCACTCCAGTCGTGAGAAAGCTTGCTGAAGTAGAAGGAAAATGTTTTGCTTCCAAGATGATCAAGCGGAGAAAAGTATTAATATATTTTCATTCCATGGCATATAACCATCAGATTCACCCTGCTTTTTGTAAAAGGAAGCTCATGATCTCCTTGATTTTCGTTTGAATGGCGCCTCATTCTCTGATCAAGTTCATAAAAAACCGATAACTTATTTTTAGTGAAATTATTCCAAAGGTGAAACGAATTGACTAAATTCCAAACGATGTTCTAATTCCATCGAGTCGAGTGTATCTATTTAAATATGTACGTATTTACTCTGGAATATTTGAACTTTTATCCACCGATCAATTATCCAACGACAAAAATTCAAATATTTCGTCAAAGTTTCAAAAACTTTTAATTTTCACAAACTTTTCTTCGAGTTCGAGCCGAACTTCGAGTTTTAAACTTCCAGAATAATCATTTTTATGAATTCCGGAGCTATAACCTAGTACTACGAGAGGGGTGCAGCGTATATAAAGACTTCCTTCGGAAACCAGGGTGGTTATCTTTAAACTAATTGGTAACTATTCAGATGGGCACAAATTTTCATGTTGTGCCAGTTTTGTTTCACTAACATTGGCGGCATCTTATGGGAATGGATGTAGGTATGCGATTTTCGAATCTAATCCTATTTATTTTCTCATTGTTAATGGAGATTCCACGCAATATCTATTGCCTAGCTCATCCTAAAGTAAGGTAGCGTATTGTAATGCTTAGTGTGCCAAATTGAATTATAAAAAGGTCAACGCTCGTTAATTCTCCTCTGGGCCTGTTCTACCGTGATACATGAAAGAAAAGGAACTATTCGACAGAGCAAGCGTTATGGCATAAAAATAAAGTTATTTCTTTGCGATAGACTGAATTTAATCCAGTCTATCATTTATTTCGCCATTTCTGAACGCCCACTGCATGGTTATTGTAATGCTCCTTCCCTTCATTTGCTCCATTTTGCACCCACCCCTTATTCATGAGTCGAATCAACCCCATCCCTATCCAGAAAATAGAGTCATCGTCATTTCTTCCGCCTCTCTCTCTCTCTCTCCAAAAGCACCCCGCCCACGCAACAATACGCACTGGATCACGCATTCATATTCTCATGCATCTCGCTACCCCACCCACCCTCCCAACGGGGGGGGGAGGGGTGCGGGGTCCCCCCGTTATGCCCCCAAGGGGCCTTGAATCCAGATCCAGACATTAATTCGTGTCCTTCGGAGAAGGCAGTCTTTTCAGTCATCGTGGTTTAGGGGGTGAATGTAGCTTGATCATCAATTTGATATCTCGGCCAGACCTTTTGCCTTTTTCCACCCGCTTGATGAGTGCGGCTGGAAATATTCCCAAAATGATGGAAAGTGCGGTACTGATGAAAATTCTCTCATTCAAACACATTCTCTCGCAATAATGAACGAAAAAGATGACTTTGGAACCTCCGTTATTAAAAGTGTAGGAGCTGTGCCCTAAGGTTTTTGATTATTCATTTTTATTTTTGGCAGTCGCATGAATGGCTCATAATGAGGCATTGCGTATGTTGAAAATGGCGGTCTTTTACTAAGCCAACCCTAAATGCTGTAAAGTTCCACAGTCCGCAAGAGAACTAAAAATAAAATTTATATTTGATGCGATGTCTGAAAAATGTTAATCAAATGAACAACAAGAAAACTGCTTCCTTAAAAATTCTTTGCATTCCTAGACGACGCCCTGTATTAATAATTTTTCTCGAGTTACGGCAATGAAAGCGTAAAATTAATTTCCCACGTAATTTTTTATCAAAATCTGTTCTATTTCGTAATAATTTCAATGTTATTAATTTTTTGTGCCATTTTTCCCGGAAAATACTCCGCATTTAAAAAAAAATCCTTTTTCCCTAACGCAACTATACATTGAGATTCATCTCACTGTAGGATATTATGTCATTTTAAATGAATACCTAGTAGCCATAGTGATAGTATAAGATATAACTGTGAAGAAGAAGGAGCTATGAACAATGAAGTAGGTAAGAGATTCACGATAGAATTTTTTTAAACTATTCTGTAACATTAATAGATTTTAATTAATTTTGATTCCCAAATTTTAATATTTTAGTGTGCCGAATAAAAGGTGTTTGGTCGCTTAAACAATAACTTCTTTACGATCCTGTTTCTGTCGACGCGATGCTGGGAGTGGAATAGATCGGCAGTTAATGGAGGAAAGTTATGACAAATAACTAATCTCAACTTCGCCTATTTTATATTGAGCACTATGGGTTAGGTGAAAGTCATTTTTTATAGAAAAATCTTATATATCTATTTTAAATATTACATATGATCGAATTTGATGTATTTTCACATCTGGCCGGTACTTTAATTTTTAGTAAGAGATGCCTTAGGAAATCGTAAAATCAGTTATGATATCATATTTTGTTAGTTATTGCTGTCGTGCTCAGTAAATATTTTAAGTAAACATTTCCTGCACCTTCCAAGTTAATGTTACGCGGTACTGTTTCCAGTATTACCTCAAGCCTGCCGCCAGATGCCTGTTACATTATCTAATAAATAATGTCAATAAAATACTGTTCTGCGTATTAGGAAGGATAAACTTGATTTAATAATCAGCTTTGTTTGCCGAAAACATCCTATTTGTTTGCCAAGTAATTAAAACTCATTTTTTTGGCAGACGTTATCCTACTAGTTTTCAAAAACAGTTCTTGGCTTCGCCTGTTTTAGAATATGTAAAACAAGACATTAATTAATAAATTGGCTAGCGATGAAGAAAATGATGTCACAGTTAATAATTCCCATGAAAAAAGGTACCTTAACTGCGCTAGAAGTTTAGGGCTTCCTCAATTGCAATTTCTTTGTGCAATTGCCTCAATATGAAAATTCGAAAGAAAGAAGTTGAGTGGATGGCGGAAGTAAAGGCTTAAGGAAAGTCATCGTAGTCTTCTCTCAATCTTTTTAAATGAAAGAGAAGTTAGGGAGACCACGCTACATCCTTTGGGTGCGTTCCAAATATTTAATATCCGCTCAAGTTGAGTTATTGTCGACCACTTCATCTTAATTCCGTAATTCCAGAAGAGGAGCAGTCGTGTCCACAACCGGGCCAACTTTTCGGGAGAGAATAGATATTGCTCGGAGGGTGAAAGGAAGTGGGAGTTGCGTATTACTCGCCGGACGCTAATAAGCGGTTTAAGTCCCGGCCAAGGAGCTTGTTTGCAGATTGGCTTTGTGGGGCGGCAGCGGTTTGAAATTGCCTCAAGGACTTGGGAGAGAAGAACAGAGAAGTTGACTCCGGGCCTTGTCTGCGGCCAGTGGCGGCCTCCGTATGGGAAGAGTAGGCTCTCCCTTCGTAAGAGACTGGGGTTGAATGGCGTCCCTTAAGAAAGAGTTTCGAGGAGAAAAGTGTCCCGATAAGACGCCAGTTAGTAGCTCCTCCCTGGGGCAGCAGAAAAAACTCACCAAGAAAACTGTTGAGCATTATGACTTTTAGTGTCAAAACGGAATAAAATATATCCAGTCTGGCTTTTTATAAAATATGAGAATGAAGGCATGTGGAATATACAATCCAAGTCTAACCTCGAGCGAAAATCGATTACTTTCCCTTGTTTTTCCTTAGATGGGCAGAAGCTGATTGTCTTGTTGCTTCCCTAAAGCCTTCTCAGAACGAATATGGCGGCAATTATAGGGTTAAAAAAATCACGTAAAAATGAATCTACCGCCGTTGAATAACTGTAAAGAACGCGAATCGGGCAGTCATTTATATTTTTTTTAAATATCCCTTCGGTGACATTGTAGACAAGGGATGAACAAGACCCCTTCAGGAAAGTATGTCAATAATAGTTTTCGTATAAGACTTAGGTCTTCCATAAAAATGTAAAACGCTTCCTAGAGAAAAATTGAGTTCTGCAGCAAATTTTGAATTTTAAAATTAGAAGGAAAAAATTCCAAAGTGACTTTGATTACTAATTATAGCTAGTAACCTTGAGTTGAATTCACTCCTACCTTCTTCCTAAGAGAGGAGCCTGCTGTTTTTCTCGGCGAACATTTGGAACGAGAGATTAAACGACTTCCTTAAAGCACTCAGATCCTTGGTGACTTTTAAGTGAAAAAACGGTTAAATCTGAATCAACTACCGCCAAGCAATCGCAAAGAATACGATTGTTTTTCCCATGAGGGAAGATACACAATGCGGTACAGGATGGACCCGTAATGACCGAAAATATTAAGACTTAAAGAATCAAAAAGAAATTTCATTTATTGAAATTTATTTATTTTTTAAATAAATTAGCCTGGATTATGTCTAATAAAGCTTTACAGAAGGGTTTGAGTATGATCATTTTTTTGTGTTTGGTGGAATACCAAGATATAATTTTTTAATATATTTTTTATAGCCTTTTTAATATATTCTTTGGAGCGCGCTGACTGATAGAACATATTAATTTACTGGCGGAAAATTCATGTAATTTAAATATTCCCCTGCAGAAACATTGTCACGAGGAGGAAATCTGGATCACGTTGGCCCAACATAATGACTGAAGCCAAACGCGAAAAATACTTTACATCACGTGAGATTTGCGACGAAATAAAATTTAAGTTCTGACATGTTGCAAAACTGTGCTTATACTCATTACTATTGTTCATGCTCATAGTTTTCTCGTCAGGAATATATTACGTTTAGGAGTCGATATAACCTAGCCTTAAAGCGGTTCAATTTCACCTTTTAATTCAATTTACTTTATATACTTTCATTGTGCTAGGGAAGGTAAAATTTCTTTCCAACTTCCACGTTTTTTCCTGCAATAATTCTTTTTCCTTAAAATAAAAACTATTTTGCGATGACATTAATCTTTCTTAATGCTGCATATAATGAATGATGGAAGATTTAAATCGTGTTATGAAACTTTTCCTTGAGAAGTATCTGGTCTCAAATATCTCTTTGCTAATTTTCATAGGACATGGTTCAAAATATTATTTCCCGGTCTTATATTTTTTATAGTCAACCAGTAGCTATAAATGCGCCAATAGCTTCAGAAATGTCCTTTTGGGTTCCTGGTTTACAAAGTTTAATCGGAACAAACTGAAATTCCCGGCAAGCCAAGGAAGTCTTGGGAAAGTATTGTCAATATGAGTCAAATGGATTGAAAAGACACTTTACTGCGTCATAGATGCCTATGAAGTATGGGGATGATGAAAATAAATGAAAATTGCCTTGCCCCGTTACTGTACGTCCGGTGAATTTCACACATGTTGTATTTCATGTCCGGAATCTTTTCCACAAATTCAATGTAAGTCTTTGTTAATCATGCTTTCATCATTGTATTAGGTCATTTTATCGATAAAAATGGACATATGCATTTTTAAATGTAAATGTTTTTGCCAATAAATATGGTAAGTAACCATTACAGAAAAATGGAATTTTACCTTTATTTTGATAAAATTCCTAAACCTTAAGTAAAAATCTTTGAGAAAATATAATTATATTTAGAATGGATTCTTGGTTGAGATGCCGCTTTTAAATTGGCAATTTAGCTATCTCTAAAGTTTTCTCAGATAAAAAGTAAATATTGAGGAGGTAAAATACTACGATACTCATTGCGCATTTAGTTGTCCCGTGGTATTTCTTATGTTAGCATTCGTTTTAGGTTTGTGCGACAGTCTGTGATCGTTATAATGACACGGCCATCCCGTTGTGACTCACAATGCGCTTTTTTTCTAACATGGCAATAATAGCCACGGCCTTAGTAATGGTATTGCTGGTGATTACCCTATTCTATCTATTTGAATAATCACCTCATTTCCTTATCCTGCCGTTTTTTAGTCACAATCACTGAAAAGCACCACTTAATTATCGAAATAATAGGAATCATAACAGGAATATTTCTATAATATTGAAATTACAATGGCAAATCATAGTAAAGTCAAATCAATCATATTCATATGTAACCAAATAATGTCTCCATGCCTAAAAACATGGCCAGCTTGACTCTAAAATTTTAAATTACAATACTGATATTCCTTGTTAAAGTATGGAAACTTCTGGGCAAAATGAAATTATTTTCTTCCGCGTCAGGTTGTTGGTTGATTGACAACAGTTTCGCTGGCTGTCCTGCCAGCGTCTTCAAGGACAGCCAGCGAAACTGTTGTCAATCAACCAACAACCTGACGCGGAAGAAAACCCTGGAGACATGCAGAGATCAGACCATCGCCGCGGAAACCTACGATCTAAAAATGAAATTAATTTATAAATTAATGCTAACGATGTTATCAATAACTCTGCCAACTTTTTCCCCTGTTACAGTGCTCCTATGCAAAAATGTGGCAAAGGGACGTACTGTAGTAACGCCAAGATACGCTACTGATCGCTTTCCGACTCTATTTCTCATTTCGATTCCCCCATTCGGCTTGAGTGATAGACTGCGCGTAGAAAAATGAGACGATGAACTCGTCTCTGATTGAAAATCCGCATTTTGTTCTAGCATAGCCTGAAGGGAGCAGTGGTTAGCTTAGCGATGATCATGGCGGTGGTGGACAATGCGCGGTGCGTTGGATCGTTGTTGTGAGAGGGTGGTTGAGCGTCTCATGGGGATTATGTCAGCGTTGGCGTCAAGCATCTGAGACCGATGACGTGGAAAACGCAGTGAAAAGTGGGAGGGAACGCTTTTTCAGTCGGTCCGTTTGTATACGCTTCCCTCCTTTGCGAGCGACTGCAGTGCGTCGGCGAGGGAGAATAGAAAACAAAACCCAATCAGTTCACGCTGTCCTGGTCGCGTGGAAACATGACCGGAGCAATCAAGGCTTTTGGTTTGGGTTTCAATGGCAGCCAATGGGGATAAACCCCAAATCGCTATCCATTTGAATAATTCGGGGGAGGTAAGAATATGAAAATAGGGGTAAGACGAAAATAAAATTCTCCCTCATTCAGCCATTTTATTGTCAGTAAGTACGTAAGAAAACGCGAAAATTAAACATATCGGCCTTTTTTCATGAATTGACGTAGTCGTTATAGTCGTGGCAATTATTTAGGTTATCGGTTTTAATACACGTATTTCCCGAATATCGATATATCAATGCCAGTATTCACCATACATGATGCCTGTTTGCCTATAAATATGACGTAATAAATACCTTAAATAAGCCATGTATCATGACTCCACGACAATTTGGTGGTGAAATGTAAGGGATTGTATTATTCAGTGAACGATTTTTTAGGATAAATGCGAAAAAATTAAAATGGGTACAAAATGAAAAATAAAGGTCTCTTTATTTTTCAAACTCTTAATCTCAATCGATGAATTAAAAATTGCGGTGAATGAGCTTTCCATTCCTCCGACATTTGTTCCCCCTGTCCCAATCACATGGATACGTGACCGGAGGAATCAAGGCTTTTGGTTTTTGGGTTCAATGGTCAATCAATTCAACCCTTCTTCGTCTTCGTTCGAAAGGTTGCCGTGAGTAGCATTTGGTGGGGATTAAGCCCAACTCTATTCGCGCTGTCTTTCGCCTCCGCGGGGGCGTTAGCTCGTGTGGCGGCGGCGGTCAGATTCATCCCCGTGGGAAATCCCTCCTTCCCCATCGCTAAACACGTGCACACTCAACGCCTCGGGAAATGTGCTAACGAGCGCACTTCTCAAAGGACACCTTAATTACCCTTCTGCCATCACGCTTTGCCGACCTCCGACTAAGCTTGCCATCGCCCTGAGTTCTAATCGTACCACGAAGAGGGATTCGCCCCTCCGGAAGTTCGTGTTTAGTTAGTTTATTTATTCCCCGGTTTTGGTTCAATGCAACTCCATATTTTTCCACACTTATGACTTTCCAGATAAATTTTGATTATTTTAGATTTATTAGTACGATAAAGCTATAAAGTCACCATCCAGAAATATAGTTGAGAAATAGTTTTTTATGGTTCTATTTACTTATGTATTTATTTATATAACGCCACAAAAAGCACCAAGGCCTTTAAATTGGGTTTATTAACAAAATACATTATATAAATATAATTAAAAACATATATAAAAATAATCTCATAAATAACAATCATTTTCAAGGCATACAATACATACAAAAGGTGGGTGTTAAAAAGATAGTCTTTTCAGTTGTTTGCTAAAATTGGTGCGGGAGGCAAAGTGGTCAAGAGAAGTATTGGCTATTTACAGGAGAACAAAAGAAAAATATACCTCGTTATAGTTTCATAAATATATCATTATGGTGTTTACTTTTTTGGAGTGAAAGTTCACCTAGTCTTTAAGTCCAAATTTCATAAATTCTAAGTATATCGGTAAATATTTCCATAGGAAACGAATGAAACACGGCCTTCACTATGTGGCTGAAAATCCAAAAGTATATTAAATCTTTGGCTTCCTATATTGTTCTAATGGGACTGTGTTATGTTCCTAAATTCATTTATGTATTTATAGTAGGTCAAGCAATAGCAAAACGTATAAAAAGAGAAGCAATAAATAAGATTGGTAATTTCAAAGTAATATGAACTATTCGCAACAAAAAGGACATTTTATTTCCGGAATGAGTTATTTCCAAAACAATCACGACATTATATTTTGTCGTTGTTTTCTTTGATTTGAAGTACGACGGAGTGGATTGTGCTTGAGGTTTGAACTCTCCTTTGTTCTTTCCCTCGGTTTAGACGTGGTGACCCAGTTCAACCAGTTTACTACCATACAAGAATGTGAATTCACCCTCAACGCTTAATGAGCGCTCTGGGTTTAGGTCATTGGGATGTGAGTGACGGACCGAAATTGTCATTTTCCTGAGGATAGCATTTTTTACCGCCTCACAAATTCCTAAATTTTAACGAGGACGCATTCGCTGACCAACAATTGCACGATTAGATTGCTGGACGCAGAGAGAGAGAGGCCTTGGGCGGTAAATGCGCCTGCATGCTATACGACCCTCGCTACGGCCAACTTGACGGATGCCCATAAGCGCCAGGATAAATGGCGAGGACATGCATCTTGCTGCCGAACGCTTGATGGCCGCCCTTCACGAACGTATCGCAGCCCTGGAACAGAGAACAGGGATAACCTCTACCCCGATTTCAGCTTACCAGCCAAGCATGCTACAATAGGATGGCTGCTAAGGATACGGGAAAATATTTTTACGCCATATCATTCATGGAAGTTGCCAGTTGGATATAAAAATGAGGTTGACTAAGCTGAGCTGAAAAATGAGCTTAGCCTCATAATGCTGACCCGTGCCTCAATGGGGACAAATTTTAGGAAAATATATTGATGAATGGTAAATCCCCCGTTAAAAAAAACTTAAACACTGATTTATTGTGAATGCCATAACTCTACAGCCCTCTTAATAATTACTATGGGGCTAGGAATTCCATTCCAATCCTTAGATTCTAGTTGGCCAATCTACTTAAATTTGATAACATTTCTCTCTTTCCTTTTCACTTATACCATCAATCACTTAGTTCATATTTCGGTTTTTTTAATTTGAAGGCGATCGTTCAATCAAAGTTCGTTTGGTAGAAGTTTGTAATAATGTTTATAAAAGAATAATAATTAATAAGAACAATGTTTGGAAAAGAATCCAGCCTTTATCCCGACTCAAACTCGACTAGGTTGCTATTTAATTTGGCAAAAGGTGAAAAGTGGACTGTATAGGAATATAATGCCGCCGAATGTTACTTGCGAAAATTCGGAGGCATCAATGCCATGGCGAGCTGGCGCGTGGTCTCTGAGGCAGGTTCTCCTGGATGCTCGAAGCATACACGTACCTTTTTACTACTTGCCAACTACTATTGATGATTTCAAATATGATAACCAACGAAATGATTACGATGTGGATTCACCAAATGGATCCAACCGACAAAATGTGCGATCCGGTTAGCCGAATGCGGCCCGAATGACCAAAAAATGCTCATTATTCAAAAGGTGAAAAGTGGACTGTATAGGAATATCAAGGGAGCTGCACAGAAGAGGCCAAATTCTTTCTCATAGAAGGCTAATTTCTGTTGCCTTTTCGGTCGCATTTTAATCAGTTTCCAAATATGTCCGCGGCGCGGTGATGAGTGCAATGCGATCCACTTTTTCCCCAATATTTTGCAGTATAATGTTTACAATGGCGAGGAATAGCATTGGGCTTTTATGAATTTGATAGGTCACTTTATCATGTATGTAAATTTCGATTAACACCACTAATTATGCCTTATTTTACCCTGAAGCTCGGATCACTTTGTCCATCAGCAATGCGAGTGGCGACTTTTGAAAACTATTTAAATGTGCGGTGGTTGACAACACATTTGTAGGCGAGTTGAGGATCATCTTTTGTAATATTCCTGAGGAATATAATGCCGACAGGTGGTGCACTTTGTTTTACTTTTGTTTTTTTTTGTGTGTGTTCGCCGTAAGAAAAAAAAGTAAAACAAAATGCACCACTCGGCGGCAAATACGAAAAAGAAGTTTACCGAACAGTTGCTTTTTCCGTTACTGCTAACCGTTCTCTAAAACACCCTTTTCACTGTTCATGAAGGCACTGCACAATTGCGGCGTACTCGGTACAGTAGGTATGATCATCAAGAGGCATTTTGAACTGCAGCTTACTCGAGCAAGTGCGTTGTGGGTACAACAGACGGCGGTTTCGAACCGTTCGAAACAACTAATATTTGAACTGATATTTAAAATATCAGTTCATTCGAACCGTTCGAAATATTAGATCAAATATTAGTTTCCTCGGGGCGTTCAGTTGGGATATCGCGTTCATTTTGATTTCGTATTTTGAACATTTGTGGATTTGTGGATACATCTCCAAAAATGTTGTTTAAAACGCGATTCATGAACTTAAGAAACAGTTAAAGTCTTTGGACTTAGTTTTTTCAGGTGCATCATCTAACTAGGAGTTTAATCGTTTCTTAAGTTCATGAATCGCGTTTTAAACAATATTTTTGGAGATGCATCCACATTTCACATCACATCGCACTTAAAAAAATTCATCTTAGGCGCCAAAAACTAAGTCTATAGCTAAAAAAGAGTATATGATGACAATATAAAATGTGTACATTGTATCCACTATTTATGTTTTTCTTAGGTTGGTCGTACAGATATTTACTTTTAACTGGTTTAATCTATATTTTACCCTGCGTCGCTTAAGAGTTCTCAACTGTGGATAGTGGGAATGGCATGGAACGCCAGCTGATGGCTCGTGCCAAGAAGGAGAATTTGTTTTTCAACAAAAGGAGCACGTTTCCTCCCCTCCGCAATACTTTGTAGCAAAGGATAGTAACTGCACTGAGGCGGCGTGTCAGAAAGTATGTACTCAAAACATTTATATAGAATCGCTAGCTGTGCAAAAGTCAAAGTTTCTTATAAAAGGAGCATTTTAAAACTTTTCTGGCGCTAGATATGCGAATAACGAGAACGGTTACGTTAGTGTCGATTAAACAAATTTCTGGTAATGCCTTGGAAATTTTCAACCCGGAGCAGCTGTGAGCAGTACCTACTATTGTCAGTTGTACAGATTTTCAGATTTTTCAGATGATATTGTCAGATTTTTTTATTAGCTGTATTTATCCTGTTATACTTTTTAGTATATATTTTACATTCTAAGTATTTGACGCCACGAGATAAGTGTTTTTTTAAAGAAACTACAAATAATTACACTGTATTTGCCATTGCTGCGTACCTACATTAAGATTTCCTATTCATGCTTTTTCAAGTGCTCATATTTTAAAGGTGAGGAGAGCTTTGCATCCCTACGTCATTGGCCATTTTTTTGGCCATAGTTTAATTGGCCATTAGTGTAAGAAAAAACTTTTCTTCGGATTGCTCATTAGGAGCACCATCTAATGCAGATTACAATAAATCCTAATTAAATTAACTTTAAATTCTCTATTTTGAGTTCATACACGTTGAATTCGCGAATATTTTTATATTTTACGTCAACATAAATTAAATTTACTATTTGGCTACTAAGCATTTTTATTTTGATGATGGTGAGGGAAATTTTTCGTTTGCTGCGCAATCTAATGCAGATTATGAGAACACGGTCGGAATAGATTATGGCTTAACACGGTCTTAATTTCATATTGACTTAATATAATGCACGATCCCTATGGTGAAAATGCAGTTACCTCTAATTAGTTGCGAAGGCGTGAGGAAAGACGCGCGGAGCCGGTCATGAGAAAATAATTTGTAATTAGGAGCAAGAAGTGGTTCCCAGCGAGTTTGAAGAGATGCAAAAAAAAGATTTTTATTCGCTGCACTCTTTCCTCGCAGCTGCGCAGCGGGGGAAACTAATTAAGATTGCAACTTTAGCCGAAAAAACTGAGTTAGATCATTAGCCTAGTTTTAGGCTTTAACTACCTCTCACGTGTCTACCGCCTTTGAAGGCCCTGGCAACGCACCACCAGCCTTCCACCTCAGCGCCTCCGACGATGGATCACGAATATTTCGTCGCACCGCCGAGCAGATGTGCGTCCCTGCAGTCAGTGAATGATTAATGGCGAACGTGCGAATATCATTATCCCTACGTCTCTGCTCCTCCTCCTGCTTCGGCATCTCTTCAGTCCTCCGTAAATTTCGTCATCAACTCTCTTCCCGATATGGTATGTAGAGAAGGCGATCAACAGCTAAGGTCATTCACTCCACGAAGGAAGGGGAGGGAAAGAAGTGTGGAGAGAAACCCGGCGTAGGCATTACACTGCTCTTAACAAAGGGGCGCCAAAAGGACCAAGGCTTAACGTCCCATTCGACGGACGGTGTGCTGTACGTGAAGTGCCCACCACAAAGCAAAGCGCTGAAGCGTGCACTATCTAAAAAAAAACTCTCCGCCGACGCCGGGATTTGCACCCGGACTCTCAAGGTGGGAGGTTAGCGTGATAGATACCACACAGACCCGCTACCTTATCAATCGCCAAATAATAATGAACATACCCTTGAAATTTATTATCTCTTTTTTACATTTCTTGATCATCTATGATAGACTAAATTCAATAGGTAATTGATAATAAGCTATAAAGGAGAACTATTTTTACGATAGTATTCCTTGTATCGATCACGCTATTTAACCTTATATTTAATGTGAAATGAATACCTTTCACTCTATAACCTCCATTCTTTATGTATTTAGTCTATTTTTTCATTGAATATTAATAACGGCATAATCAAAATGGATAATTAAAAATTGCCATTTCAGCAATCATTTCGTAACAATTGCGATTATGCTATATTTATATACACTTCATTTTACATGTTTAATTGATGTTTTTTTGGCGAATCAAACACAACCTGCGTTTACAATGGTATTTGTTGCAATCACCTTTTTATTCTTGCACTGTAGCCTTATTACTTTGCCTTTCTCCCTGCTGTTGTGAATCCATAAACGTTTCATGATGCGTGCGCAT
The DNA here is from genome assembly GCF_921293095.1 of Ischnura elegans. NCBI lineage: Eukaryota > Metazoa > Arthropoda > Insecta > Odonata > Coenagrionidae > Ischnura > Ischnura elegans. The sequence continues at coordinate 110,073,743 of NC_060251.1, forward strand.
ATTATTCAAAGTGCAGGTGCATGTTTAATTTATTAATAACTATTATTTTTCATGATCCCGCTATTGCCGATTGTCACGAAAAATTATATTTTTACTTGAGTTTACTGTTTCAGTAAAAGAAATACATTACAAGATTCCTTTTTATGCATTTATTTCATCAAATTAACCCTTAACCCTGGACGTGCAATTCTCGTTACACTACCAGTGACGTGCGGTCTGGGAGACCGCAATAAAACAAAAATTCATGTAACGTTGCAAAGTCATATTTATTGCTTAGTTTAATGTTTCTTTGAATTCTCAACTATTATAAAACTTATATTTAATATTATTCAATCCAAATGCGAACCAATACTTCGAGTCAAAATTGTAAATTGAAACGATATCAAAAAACTGATATCAAAAACACTTGAGTCGTTGTTATTATCGTACTTTTTTAATTAAATACTTTATTATCCACGTTATTCAACAAAATATTATTCCTTACAAATGACTTTGTATTATTATTCCTGAATAATCACTAGGAATTGTTTTTATCAACTTTTCGAATTATTTCCACCAGCGTTACGTTTAATGGTTTTTCCTATTTACTGACGTGAGGTCTCACAGACCGCTGCTAAAATTAAGTTGAAAATTTTCAGAAATAAATTATGAGAGTGATAAATTTTTAAGAGTGCTAAGTCCTTATTTTACAAAATTAAGACGCTCACGAGTATTATAGATATTTTGAAATAGCAATTTTGAAAATATTTTTGAATAATAATTTTAGAAACGCCTCCCTCAGACCGCACGTCACCGGTTAAGGGTTATGTATAAGTAAGTTAAATTTATTTAATAAGCTATGAATATTTGGAGCTTTCAGCGGGCGGGTCATGAGTGTACTCGATAATCCCTTTCCCTTGTACAGATTCCCTGATTCTTCACTTCACCTCCCTGTGCATCTCGTCAATCGACGCGTCCTCTCCGCTCATCTAGCTTTAAACGTACGCCCTAGTCTGTATCCTCTTGCTTTTCCTACCCTCTGAATATTATGACGTCACTTCTTATCTCCTTACCTCCCATTCTTACGACCGTTATTCTCCAGTATTACAATTTTCTTCTACGTCTCGATTTGCCGCCGACGTATAGCAATAATTTGTTATAACAAATTCCATGAGGGCCGTGGCATCAATTTTTGGTGTCCTAAAAAAAGGCTGGTGTCCTAACACCCCTTGCCACACGCCTTTTAGGAGCCATGCGGGGTATTATGTAGATGTAGATGAATTTCAGGTGTACTAATTGAACGAGCGGCAACGTTATCATCCATTTTTCTGATAACTGAAACATACGAAGTGAAACGCTTGTGCTTCATCATCCCGATGTTTCATTGTTAATATCCCAAGTAATAATTGTGGCACAATAGCAATAGGAAAACTTGCCCAAGAATAACAGAACAAAATAAAGTGACGATGAGCGGCTGAATACTCCCCCAAAACAAATTTTACAGCATGCGCTCAGCGTATTTCCCAATTCCTTACGGTTGTTTAGACACCTATGACGTCGAGCCTGGCCTCGGCAACGTTCGGGTCTCTTCGCGCAGTGGTCGGCACAGAGGAATTTTTCCCGATTTTAAAGTCAATTTTTTAATTTCTTTTGATGATGGATGGATAAACTTTAGGAATTTTTGCGAGCTAATGTATCCACTTTATTTATTCAAAATAGTTTTTAGAGCAATCGACGACCCATGCAAGTTCCCCATTCTTAATATCAACACCGATTAATCATTTCAAAGCGACACATTGCTATCTTTTGCCCTAGCTGTGTTTGTATTGAATATTTTTAATGATCAAATCCTGTGTTTAACGTGCCAGCTAAATGTTTATTTCAAAAATGTATTATTCGGTCATTTGTTCTCGTCACAACTACATGAGAATTCTCGATTTATGCAATTAAGATAAAAAACCGTATCTGCCTCATTATCAAACGCTATCGAAATGGCTCACTCAACCAACTCCTTCCGAAACCATGTAAAAACCTACAAAAAAGAATAAAATTAATCTATTTAACCAGGAAATTCCCATTGCTTTTTCATGGGCTTTTATTGTTCAATGTAAAATTAATCTATAAATTATATTTTTTAAATGGCTAACTCCAGCTATCATCATAAGCATGAAGAGATTCACTGTGACCCAGTAGCGTCTGTAACTCGAAATTCACTTCGTAAATAAACGAATTAAATAGCATATTTGCTGAATTTACTAGATTTTCCATTTCATGTCCCTACGATAATAAATAAATATATCGCTAAGCGGAACATTCGTAGTAGAACATTTTAAAATTGTAGAAATAATTCTTTACAATACACATTTTCTATATTCCAGGTGCTAATTTACTGATTAACATCATATATTTATGTTTGTTTTATGGTTTTATTTCTATTCGTTATCATTCACTCTTTTCGGTTTGTTTCTTTGCTATATTCCTTCAAAAATGATTTTTTCTATTGTTTAAGTACCTAAAAAGCAGTGTCACTGACCAATAATCACTGTATTCGAGCTGATATTATTTTTAAAATTGTAGGTCATGTTTTAGTAACCTTTAAGTGCCTTTAACTAAAAAAGAACTAAAGAAAACTAAGTTTTATGTTTTTGAACATATTAAGTAGGATAATTCATGTTTATGTGCGCGTTACAATGTGATTTTTAGCATAATCACAGGTACACAGTCGATAATGATTAATGCAGTGATATAGCCGTTCTATTATCAGTTACGGGATATATATATTTATCGTTGAGGTTGCTATAATGGAGGAGCAATTGAAAAGAGATAAAAACGCCTTTAAAAAGCTGTTCCTTTGTGATCTATGCGTAACGCCCCCTCCGACCCTCCCACTTCTGCCTATCTAACCCTCCCCCACATCCTCCCTATGCTCCTCTGGGACCACCGTGACAACCCACCCTCCCCCTCCCTCGTCTGTCTCCCGCCAGGGGGAACAAATTGGCGTTTCTAATGAGAGCACGGGACGCTCCAATGAGTGGGAGACAGTGGCAAGGGGGGTTGAGGTGAGGTGAGGGGTGGTTAGGGGGGGTTGGTCTTGTCTCCGTGGGTGGCCCATCTACATCCTCCTCACCCCCAAATGCCTTTTTCCGCATTTTCCCTCATTTATTCCGTTCGACTCGCCCTTCCAATTCCACCGTGAACCACGTTCGTCAAGCCAATATTTCCTCGAAAAATTTTAAATAGCTAATTTTTTCCTTCCAAAGGAGACTGGTAATATGACTCGTAAATACCATTCCTACCTAGACTATTTCAAGAGTGATAAATAAATGGAGTTACTAAAATAAATAGTGCCCTAGCGAGAGGAAACAATTGTCGATTTTAAACCTTCCCCCTAAGTTTAGTGAGCATTCATTTTTTGTGGATTGTTATCTCTTCTCAACCTCTATAATAAAGTGTTCCTTTTGAGACATAGGTCTTCAAACGAAAACAACAACGGCACAACAACGTCTAGAAAATTTATTGCTCTACCTCAATGAATAATGAAAAACCTTCTAATGAAATATTGTGAAAAGGTAGATGATCAAATATTTTAGCTCAAAGTAAATGCGAGTAATATTATAAAATTGAACTTTATTTATGTAAATATGGTAAGCTGTATTTTATGAACATTTTGAGTGGTATATAAATGCACATACTGTAATTCAAATATCTTTGTTCTTTATTTTTGTTTTTCTCTCTACTTTTTATTATTAAAAATTAATACAGGTAATTGCAATTACTTTTATTTAACTTCATTCTGACTTCTGTTTTTCATTTCCAGCTGTTGATATTTTATGAAACATAGACCATATCTTCAAATAACCTTCTAGTCGAATGATGTTCTGTACCTGGAATTTGGTGTTTTCATACCGAAAATTAGTTTCCGGTCAAAGTTTTTTTATGCCTTGATCTAAATAATATTTTCAATTGATCGTTTCTGCTGGGAAATTCAATTTTTTCATTAATGGGACGTCTGTGGTTCAAAGCTTTTATCGAAGTCGTGTTATGGTATTGATACTCCCAATTGCTTCTGAGAATTCCAAAGGAATCCAAAATTAATTTGTAACAATATAATATGGAAGGAGATAGCTAATAGCTTAAATATATTTTAACAATTAAACTGATGCAGATTCAAGGTGGAAGGCAATAACGAGTGAAAGAGCGTGTCAGTAGAGTCAAAGTAAATGCGTTCAATTGTTATTCCTTCGTTTTCTATTTCCTCGTTTGCCTTGATAATCGAAATGAATCACTTCAATTTTGTTAGCTCACGATTCTAGGTCATCTTCCGGCCCATTATACTTCTTTTTCCGCTTTCTCTCTCATTTACTCCATTCGACTCGCCCTTCCCAATTCCACCGTAACCGTTAACAACATTTTTCAAGGCAATGTTTTCTCAAAAACAGTTAAAAGATACTTTTTCTTCAAAGAAGACCCCTAGATGATTCCTAAATAAAATATTATTTCATACCCCTCCAAGAGTAATGAATAGATACGTTTACTAGTCACATAATCCTAATCCAGGATTTTGGAGCGATAGTTGTCGAGGGGTCCAAACCTTCACGATATGATTTGGTGATACAGCCCTTGGTGAATCCCATCCAAATGCCCCCCCTCCCCCCCCCCCCGTCTGAAATGTATTCTCCGTCCAAATTAATTTCTCCCCCTCTCTAAAAATCATTCTGGCTACAGTCTTGGCCCGATATGTTTGGCATTGTATGTTAACATTTATACCTATTTTAGCCATTTAAACCATGTGAAAATTTAACAAAGTTGTTGACGTGAATGTAATAGTGAGCAATCAGTTGATAGACGCTGAAGGTTGATGGTTGGTTTATCTGGATTAAATGTTGCAAACAATATTCTTTGAACGTCTGTGACGTATTCATGATATTTCAAATTCACCTCCTTTTCTTAATAACTCCTGATCTTCTGATCCTCTATCTTTATGATTGTAATGCGGTGGAAAGCGGGCGAAAAAAACTGTAATTAACAGGCACATGACTTCATAAGGGCTCCACGTCTTTCCATTTTTCCTCTGATTTTAATGATGGATATCAATCTCACTGCTTTCAATTTGTGCATCTTAGGATTTTTTGACCTTACGCACGCATTAAATATATCTATCTCGACTCTTTACGGGTTTCGATGCTCTCATGTAAATTGTGTAATGCAAGCTTTTATCAAGGTAACATTTGTATGAGGTGACCTACAACTTAGACCAGTTACTATGATGATCGCTAACGTTTATTGTTACACCAAAATTTTAGCTGTATCTGCCACAAGGAATTATTATTTATTTTTATTTTGGTTTCCTGCGGTGCCTTTTACCCATATCCCCGCTGAAGAAAGTTGCTACTTGGTGTAAGAAACTCCTAGGATTATTATCGTGTACGTATCATTGAGTACCAGTCAACGTTATTCGTCATATCTGCAGTAATTTCTCTTCAAAGAATGACCCCTCTTCCCTTTCTTTTACCTCTCATCTCTTATTTAATAACCCTAAAAATGAAATTTCCAAAACTTTGGCAAATAATTTTTAATAAATAGAAACCTAATGAGTTTATATTGACATATAACCTTGTACCATGCACTCGTTTTAGTTAAAAGTGGTTAAAATGTTCATATTTAATCTAGCCAACTGAAAAGTTAACGTACCTTAAGTGAAAAACGGCAGACGAAAAGTGTAAGTCCTTCCATTGTCACCATAAGAGGCCGCGGGCCTTTTGCGGAGGGTTTGGGGTCGCAGGGCCCCCCCAACGAGCAAAATCGAGTATTAACAAACGAGCCAGATATCAAGAACAAAATAAATATATTAAGACTATTGGTCCCATCTTAAAAACGTTATCATGAAGAGTGATGAGAAAATTCTTCCAAACCGCTTTCGTCATACGGCTCATAAGTACTTTGCATGCGTGTCCCCAGAACTACCTGCTGAATATCGTTTCATGAACCTCATAGTCATCTGCTCGGGTGAAAATCTGTATCAAGATTGGAGTAAAGGAGACCCAGTATCCATATATTTGGCATAAAAGTAATCAGTTTGTATTTTTGGAGTGTTGTTAGAATGTTATTTCCGGACTAAACCATGATAATATTAAGTTATAATGCATATAACTACTCCATTATTCACTCTATTCGAAATCTATTATTCAAGTAATTGATTAATCTATTAATTAAGGTACGACAAATCGACAAACCTGATAACAGTGCACTTATCACTCGTGGAGAACATGGTCGCCTTCCTTAAGTTCAATGCTTAAAAGCTGCGATGGAAAATGTGGTAAATAAATGATCAATTATTCTTTATAATTTTACTTAAGATTTCTACATTGCTAATAACAATCGAGAAACGGTAAAAGGCTAAATTTTAATGCTTTCAGATAAGCCATAAGGGTTCGTGTGGAAAAATAAACAGGTGACCAGCAACCTGTGACGTCACGGCCTTTTCAGTCAATAGTGCGAAGTTTTCCTGTTACACAGACGGAGCAGCGTCTGAAATAGATTCCTGCATTCCAAATTCAACGTGAGAGGAGAGAATTCTTGGGCTAAAGTGCCTTTCCCGTTTCCTGGGAGAAGAAGATTTAGAATGGGTCCCCATATAAGTTCTCTTGCCATTCCAATGCAGCTGCAAATCTTGCACAGAAAAGGGTGGCTGTGAATTAAATGTGAATGAGACAGCAAAGAGTACCAATTTCACATGTTTTATTTCAACATGTAAGTTAGCATACAAGTCTAAAGTTGAAATGGAATAACATTTAATGGAGTAGAATTTTGTTTCTGTAGGGCGTACTTAAGGAAATTGCTTCAAAATAATTGGTTAGGAAACAAAAAATGTCATTTTATTTCTCTGACGCATATAGCTGATTACCTAATAAATTATCTAGCGGATATTTTCTGAATGAAGATTATTGAAAAATTATGAAAACTACGTCCTAAATTTAATTGAATTAATTGGTTTGATTTAGCTTAGCTATAATTTGAGTTATATAGCATTTAAATTACTAAATAATATCGATGCGTTTAAAGTATTCGATAATGCACTGTGAAAAAGTCATATCGATTTTATTAAAATCGAATGCTTATTTAATTTCCAGGAAAGTAGGTGTATGCATAAATTATTTTCATTGAAAAGCATTAAAATTAGGTCTTACGCTACTTTGAATATTTTTCCTGCCTTAAATTTGAGCTAAAATTTGCACTACAACCTACCATTATGATATATTTCATTTGATATTTCCAAGTTGGATGAACTTATATTATTTCATTTTACTCTACACTCAAAGCTATGCTAACGACAGAGTACCTACAACTCTATACAATCCGCTGCTGAAAATTTTAATTTTCAAATATGAGCGGAAGAATTCTGATGCCTATGATTTTAGGCACCTACATTATTGCAATATCCTTTTCGTTGCTTTTCCATTCAGAGTTATTTTCGGAGGAACGATCTGCCGAATTAACCAAATTACTTTTGAATCACTCAGAAGGCCATTTAAAATGCCCGTTTCGTCCCAATGATCGGATTGCGTCAATATTCGCCTCTAAACCTCGCCACCAAATTGAAGCAAAGAGATTAAGCTCACTAATCGGCTAAATGACACGTGGATACACCCCTTAACTGAAATGCAATTTTTTATCCTTCAACTATCGACATATAATTTTTGAATTTCTTTTCGCCACAAGGATTCAAGGAAGTAGTTTAGGTAGAAAGGTAGGTAGGAAGGAGTTTGAAGACGGATTTGCGGTGTTTGTACACTTTATTTTTGCGACATGTTTCAAAAAGGACTTTTTACTAGCTCTTTTCCTTTCCAACATTCCCCTATTACACTATGCTAAATTGTATTTCTTTGACCAATATGAAGATGGAGATATTATCGTTGAAGCAAGAAAAAATTCAGCAGGAACTATATTCTGAGCGTTGTTCATTTGGCATTGAGACATGGACGACGATAGTGGCCGAGAGTTTACGTTCGAAGCTTCTTAAATGCAGTGTCGCATAAGAATAGTGGAAGTGAAATTAGGAAACATAATAATGATACACTTTTGTATGTTTCACAGAAGTTTTAATAACCGACCCAGGTTTCGACAGTATACTATGTCATTATCAAGGTGAATATACACAAATTTGCGATCTTATATATACCTTAGGGAGGAGGGGTTAAGACAGGGAGGAGGTGGTAACCACCCCTCCCTAAGGTATATATAAGATCGCAAATTTGTGTATATTCACCTTGATTATGACATAGTATACTGTCGAAACCTGGGTCGGTTATTAAAACTTCTGTGAAACATACAAAAGTATATCTTTATTATGTTTCCTGTCACCAAGTTCCACCAAGTATCGCCGTCCAGTCTTAAGTTGAGGTGAAATTAATCGGTCATGTGGGAATTTGGGAAATTCTAAGAAGAGTAGGAAAGAAGATACGTCCATGAAAAGAAACCAAAATTAGTCACATTATGAGACACGATAGTCTAATGATAGTAATTGTTGAAGGGCAAGTAGTAAGGTATAAGGCAGGTACAGCTGAATAAGGCTTCGAATGAGATAAATAGTACAGGTGATGAAGGAGGTAAAACAGTTGATTGACATGTTTTAAATGGTTGGCTGATGGGATAACTGAGTGGAGAGCTGCCTCAAACAAATGTTCGGATTGATTCTAACGCCATGCTGTGGCCAGTTTGATAGTCTATCAAAATGGTTTGGTCATTATTATCGAAATTTTCAATGTTCCATTTGAACCGGAAAGTTTGATAAATTTCATCGGATTAAAAATAAGTCACATACAGGTGTATTCCACGTGTCGCACTGGAGATTGCCCCGACGTTTCGCGACCGACTGCTGGTCACTTTTGGCTCGTATAATGAACGATGTAGAAACCCGTATAGAAGAGCACAAGCGTCTGGGTTACCCTTCAAAGTCAGCCGTAGCGTAGCACGAAGCCACCGGACATGCGATCGACTTCGAAAAATCAAGAGTCATCGCGAAGATAAAACATTTTTATGCCCGACTCATCCGCGAGGCCATAGAAATAAAGAAGAACAACTATAATAGAGATACCGGATTAGGAATCAGCAGTACTTGGAACCCAGTCATCCGCAACATTTCGTTATCTTCCCCCTCCAGTCCTAACTCCCCACACCCTCCGTCCACCCCTCCCACCTGAAATATAAAAAAAAGGCAGCAAAAACCAATCCCAGCATTATTCCCTTGAAAACGTGACCAGCAGTCGGTCGCGAAACATCGGGGCAATCTCCATTACGACCCGCGGCATACACCCGTATGTGACTTATTTTTAATCATCATATGCCGCGAAATCTTCAATCAAGAAATTTCATCGGAATTTGATATTTCTTACGAACTTTTTTTCAGTGTTGGCATTGGGGTTTATAAAACTTAATGCAATGGTAATCGCGGAATATCACTGTGCTGTATTTCATTACGCCTTCTGAACGGTATAGTCAAGTAGGACACCTTTTCAACTGGAATACCCTAGTCCGGGGTGTAAAGTGCTTGCATTTTACGCAAGAGTTGGTCGAATGTAACTCCCCTGTTGATAGTCGCGCCGTAGATTGGGTTTTTTCCGCCACAGATAAAAAGGACGCTCGAAAGGTAGAATGTAAAATGGGTGTGGGGGAAAGAGGTGTTAGCGATAGAGGAGTGTGGACGACCTCTGCTACCTATCGGCGAGGAAAGGAACCATGGGGTAAGCATGGGGGGGGGGGGGGGAGTTGTTGCCGCAAGCGTCTCCAAGGCAGCAAAGGGAGAGGGATTGTTATGGAAATCGAAGGATTTGCATGCATCGAATAGGACCCCTTACCCCCTCCCAAGGAATTCTCGCCGCCCTTACATTTTAAGAGCCTCCCGAGTTCACCTTTCGTCCTGTTTACGAACCTTTTTCCGCCTCCAGTCGTACATAAACACGTCAAATGTCAAGACGTCGAAGGCGCAAATGAATGGGGGGAGAGGTGTGGGGTGGGGTGGCCGTGATAAGAGATTCCAGGGCATCGAAGTCTTTTCCAAGCGACTGTCTCCCTCCCAATCCAGCACTCACATTTGCCTCCTTTCGTTAGACCCCTTTTAATCCCTTGTCTTTCCTTTCGAATGAATTTGACTCGAGCGGCGGATGACGCGTTTTGATGAAGAAGGAGAGGCTGTCATGGACCAGGAAATGGATTTTGAAGGTTCCCCTTTCGTTTCAATCGTCAAAACGTTTCTACAGAGCGTTACTATTTTATGTACGATAACAGATTCGAACAATAGGGTAGTTTCCTTCAACAAAGAAAACGGAAGGCATTGATTGCGATTCGTTATCCACCATTAGTTTATTCATAATATACATACAAAATATTTGGTTTTAGAAACCCCAGTTTAGACGAATGGCAATGGTCAATTTTATCCTCATTTGAAAAAGGCCAGATTGGCGCCCATGCGATGCCACTCCGCGTGACGTCACAGGGACCTAGTTGCTATACGAGTAGATAGGAGTTTTACATCGTCTGAGATTACAAATGCATGCATGAGGCACAGAGCTCAGGGAAACATTTCTTAATAATCACCTATTAAAACATGTAAGGTTGGAAAGTTTTCTTCGTTCGATAAGGTATTAATATTTAAGTCAAGCACTACCAGCTAGCAGGGTACTCTGCTACCTGCAAGCATCCTGCTTCGTATCAGCGCTCAAAGCCTTGCCCCTAGGTCACCTCACTTTCAGCAGCGGGAACCAGAACGACGTCACACGGATTTTCCCAGCATTCATACTTACCCGTCGCGTTTTCACGCGCTTGAAAATTTTCACTTTTTATTTAATCGCGAAAAATAGATATCGTGATTTAATAATATCTAAAAGCTTGAAATACGTACTCCAGGGGGGTGTTTCAGAGTCTCGTAGGATTGGCGGCGTCGGAAACGGATTCATTCCGAGTCGATCGGGAACCTATCCTACGCTCGTCTTCCGTGCGTTTCACACATACTATCGGAAAGCGTTCCGCTTTTGGTATGACGTCAACAGTCATCCTCCTCCGGGAAACGAGAAAACGTCACAATTTTCAAGTGACAAGTGAGCAGCGAAAATAACCTCCCGCAAGATTTGATACTTCACAAGGTAGGCGAAAGGTATATACGGGCATAAATACGTGCTAATTGATACATTGTCACATAATTGACGCTGTTGCCGGGTAAAATAATTTTAGAATTGTTCGTATGTAGTTTTTTTTAACGTAATACCCTGTCGTTTTGAGCAAATTACGGGAATGAAGGAAAATTTGGAACGAGTTTGTTCTGTCATTCTCGTGAGAGCATAGTTGATTGTTTTTTAGAACTAAACTACAGGCAGTCACGAAATCCATAATTGTTTCCAACAACATATGGTTTACTTACTCAATTGTTTAACCAAATTGTCATATTTTCATTCAGTATCTCAATTAAATATGAATATTGATCATCATAAATGATGTTGTGGCCTTCATGATATGCCGTAAACGTCTTACAAATTTTCCGTGAAAGTGGAGCTACGCTGGAAGAAAATACAGTGATTACATTAGGTTGAATAGTGTCCATTAATAGTAATGGCTCGAGTTACGTACGCTAAAATGACGCAAAATAATTTTGTTAGTTTGTTATCTGTTTTGCACGTTATCGGTTATTTCTATAACACCATTTTATTTGGTACGAAAATGACAAATTGTTGCTATTGATGCACCTTGAAATACATCCTCTAAATTATATTTCAGTGAGCGATAATTCCACAAAGAAAAAAATATTCGCTGCAAAAGGGAATCGAACACACAATCTTAATCAATCAATCCTCGCTGCCCTCGCTGCATACTGCCTTAACCCGTTGCGCCACCGTCAATTGTTGATAGAAGGCTGAAATTTGTAACGTATAAATAAAAGGATGGCATGAAGGAGCTTCGGTATAGTTGTTATTGTGGCTATTCCTGTTATGCTTGAACTAATATTTCGTATTAAAATGAATATTTAGAATGTACATGGAATGTACTGATACCATGTACCCCATGTACCATGGAATCAACTGAATTAGGTACATAACCACGTCTAATTTCGATGTGACTACGATGCCAAGTCATACACACAATCATTTCAAACTATACAAATTGTTATACTTCCTAACCCACGGACACGTATTCAATGCATTATGCTACCTGCATATTTGTAAGTCATTACGCCATGCATTCCAACTTGTTTCACGTTCTTTTTGCCAAATTACTCGTCCAAATAACAACGCAAACGAACTTGTGCCGTCAGTGATACAGTCTGCCTATTTATCGCCTAATTTACACGAGAATTAAAGTCACTTGCACTTATATTACTCTATCATAATATCCACATACATCAGCACTCATGAAATAAAGTGGTATGATTTTATTATAGCCAAATACTTAATAAAAAACAGCAATATAACATATCTCCACTCGCCACCGGAATGAGTTTCCGGCACCTCTAGCCCACTCGACTTCTATCCGATAGGAAAGCCGGCCTTGAGTCGATAGGAAGCCAGTCTGAAACGCACGGATTGCCTGGCCGATAGTAAGTGACGCAGAATCCGCGTCAAGTCTCCCGATCCGCTCGGAAAGGGAGACTCTGAAACACCCCCCAGGTGTAATAATCTTTCGATTTAGGCAATAAAAAAATAATAGGAAACCGCCCTATTATAGAATGATGATATTCAAAGCCATTATTGATACTCAGTTGTACCTACTTATATTTCGTTAGAATATTTAGTTTACTACGTTAGTTTACCTACTAGAAGTTTACTACTTCGTTTTTTCTCTACGAATCAGTGCTAAGGGGTCTCCTTTTAATGAATTTATGTATTTAATTTAGAACGCTTTTTCTACATAGTCATCCATGCGACGATAGAAGACTGGACGCATTCAAGATGTGGGTATGGAAGAGAGTGTTGAAGGAGAAGTGGACGTAGAGAAATAGAAACGACGAAGAGCTGGGCATGGTGGGTGAGGAGAGGCTTCTAGATGAGATATGGAGGATACAGAAGGTATGGGTGGATCAAGTACTGAACTGGGAGGGGATATTTAAAAAATGATCGGGGCAAGGATGAAAAACTTATTTGGCCACATTATGAGGCATCATATCGTGATGAAAATAGTCTTAGAATGAAAAAATAGGAGAGAAAAAGGGTAGGTGACGGCCCTAAAATGTTTCGTGGGACAGATTATATTGTAAAGGGTGTAAACGAGAAGAAATGCGTCACTGTGCTATGGCTAGTGGATAGGAGAGAGGAATGAAGAGCTACGTCAAACAAGTTTTTGGATTGTTGAAGTTGCTTCGGGTTTCCCACCGAATGAGGCTCTCCATCTCTGCCGACGTTTCGATGATCGTGTCGTCCATCGTCATCAGGGCCAAGCGGGTTTTAAAGTTCACATCTGACATTCCCTAGCTTTATTCGTGTTAAAATACATCGTTGGGAAGAATTGCATCGATTATTATATACTGGAAAAAGTACTCTGGTCACAGAAGTATTCTAATTTAGATTATTTAACTTCATTAGCTTGGATCTTAGCACCAAAGTGTGAATGAGGAACAGTTTATCCCTCCGTTGGTCCCATTGAAATGTAACGATCCCACTGCACTTCCTGGCCAAGCCCTTATGACGATGGACGACACGACCATCGAAACGTCGGCAGAGATGCAGAACCTCATCCGGTGGGAAACCCGATGCAACTTCAACATCATCATACGCCAGGAAAACCTCAGATCTTTCTTCAAGTCTTTGAATTGTTGACTTATGATTCCGATGAATGTACAGGATGTAAGATAAGCAACTTAAGGGGCAGTAAAGAATGGGATGTATAGAATGAATGGGATTAGTCCTTAGGCTAGAATAGGTTGAAATTGAAACTTTGGTTGGTACCTGAGAGTTTCGTCTGCGGATGTGAAAATTCCTTCCGCCCCTCCCGCTCGGGAGTCCGTGGTTCAAATCCGAGTGGAGTCCATTTGGGGCACGTCCGCCTTAATGCGAGTTCCCATGCACCGTCAGCACTTCCCCGTGGAACCGCAGTGGCACTGCGGTGACGCCGAATTCAACTCCCTTCCGTTCTATTATGCAAATTTCACTCAGCGCTGGAATTGCCGCATTTGGAATCGCACCGACAACCACTAAAGTCTCTTTTTCAGTTTCTTTTTCAGGAAAATATTTTTTTTTCGAAATAGTTCGCGGGCGATAGTGAATAGGAACTGTTCATGCAAGGAATTGATGGGTTTTATGTTGTTTTTTTATTTTTTTTGACCTATTGAATGACGATTATAACTATGCTTGTGTATTAGAAAATTTCAAATAAATTTAGGTATTTCTACGTTAAATCTACGTAATCAGTATTTAAAATATTGAATAGGAGGATGTCCCATTTGAGCGTGCAATTTTGTATGAATGTGTCCTGTTGAGAAGCTTGCAATGAAAAATAATAGATTCAAAGTAATGAAATTCAAATAGGTATGTGCTAAAATTTCAGAAACGGGTTACAGTACCGTTGTGCCAGCAGATGGCGGTTGCTTGTGGCTTAGCGAGGAGGAAGTTCCGGGGGTTCCGGACGATCCCCCTTCCGAAATATAAAAACACAATAAATTTGCTTCATAAAAGAAAACAAAATATTGAAAAATCACAAATTTAAAAACTATTTCTATAGAAAAATGAAGTTTTTTCGATTATAAAAGTCTTATTAGTTAAAAATCCTCTACTTAGTACCCTGTTTTTCGAAAAAATTCCCCTGGTTTTGAACCCCCTCCAAACGAAATTCCTGGCTACTCCATTGACCGTTGAACCTATCTAGATCATGGCACAAGTGTATTGAAATCAGTGGTGGTTTTGTATTGAAAGTGTGGGTCCAAACGGGTTATTTTCATTTTGAATCTGTCTAGAAACCACAAAATAATGATAATAAATAATAAAGAAATTACATATTATGAAAATATATTGTGTAAAGCATCTATAAACCTTAGGGTGGCATAATGTGCTAATGTGAAAAATTGTCCGTGGTGTGGCGATTGGAAATATGCGAAATTTTATTCGAAATATTGGAAATTATGAGCATATGGCAGAAGTAGCTAGGAAACCTGCGAAGTATCTTCAGCAGAAGTGGCTAGGAAACCTGCGAAGTATCTTCATCTAGAGACTAACCATTCAGCCATGGGCGTGTGGAGGTAGGTGTTAATTGTAAAAATAAATTATTGATGGCAAGAATTGATTACCAAAGATTTTAGCGTTAACAGTAATTTGATTACTTTTACTTCATTGCAGCACATCACCGGTAATATTGGTCGTTTGAATACTCATGTATTAGGTTAATTTTCTTAGATTTCTACGAACAGATACGAGCACACAGCTCCCGTTAATGCGAGAGAAAGGATGGAAGACGTGAAGGATATCTTGGCGGCGGTTGACCGAGAGGGACTGATCTTCGTGCACCTCCGCACCATTTGGGGTGTGAGGTGGGTAGGATGAGGGGGTGCAATTGGTGGTGCGCGGTGGTTGCTCTTCACCCTCTGCTTCTAATCCTTCCTTCCCTGCCCTTTCCTTTTATTTCGTGGTCGGGGGCCCCGTGGAAAATTGGGTGGTCACCATGGGAACCCTTCGCATCTGTCGGGTGTCACTCCTCGCCCCCCCCCCCCACCCCTTTCACCCCGTGAATCCAGCCCCCTTATCCCTAATCCCTCTCCCCTCCCGCCCCTTCCTTTATTTGCATTTCGGATCCAGTTTCCATGGATGCGTTAGTGGATCCTAATGGCACGCACGGAGCTACGGGAGCGCCTTTTTCCCTCACTATCCTCTTGCTTCTTTTTTTTTTTTTGCTTTCCGACGTAATCTAGTTTCCCTATCCTCCCTGCCTTCAACTCTCCTACTGCCATATCTTCCTAGGCTCTTTCCCTATCAATTCACTCCCTTTCCCTTCAATAGGGAAGGCTTCGCAGCAGGTTTTTTTTATAATTCCCACGCATAATTTTAAAGTATTTTGTGGCTGTATGTGATGGCTTTCTATCTCATGCGTTTTTTAAATGCTAACTCACATATTGCTGAAGCCTACACAAGTATTAATATGTAATGTGTTGGTTTCCGTTCCCATTACTTATTCTAAAAATAATGTTTACGTTGTTGCCAATATATGACATTCAAGTAAATATTATGTTGCCATATGTAATTAATGATACTTGATGATGCCATATTATCAGCCGCATTTGAAATGAATTGTGCAATTTTTTTAAATATAAATTTTATTATTCCAGTACCTCATCAGTGTGTTATTCGCAGAATGTATGTCAATATTCATTGATGAAGCCGTAAAATAGTTGCATAGCTCCAATTTATCGTTTATTACAATTACAAGTTGCCTTTTGTTTAATGGTAGAAAGGATATAACTGAAGACACGAAGGGGGAGGAATGGCAACGATCTTTTCGTTCAAAGAATTGCAATTATGTTTGGAAAATTGCAAGCCATTTCTAATAGTCTACATGGGTATCAGAATTTATATGCTGGAATTGGTTACCCAATTAAAATAGGTATAGAATATTAGAAAGTCTTTGATTTTTAGTGATGCCATTCCACAAGATTTCGGCCGAAACACTATATTCGGTCGAAAAAATTTCCCTAACTGTATATAAAAAAAGTCGAAAATCGTGTTAGTTAGAACACTTATAACTCGAGAACGGCTGCACCGATTTTAGTGATATTAGGCTCTTTGGATTCGTCTCAGCCCCGGATAACATATAGGACATTAAAAAATAGGAAAAGTTCATAAAAAAATTCAAATTTATCTTATTGTTCGAGATGTTTCTAGGAGTTGATTGTTAAGGCGGTCAAAAAAATTAGATTTTTTTCGTTTTTACTAATGTATTGAATGATCTTTTTAACAATATTAAAAAAATTTAAATGTTCAAACATGTTAAAAATATCAAAGTAATATTAAAATAGTATTAAAATAATTGAATTAGAGGTAAGCTCACCTGAAATTGAGTTGTCAACAAACACATAACTACCGTGTGTGTAAACAAATCTTCAAGCAATTGTTGATTATCAGTAATGTCCGTGTATTCTGCATGAATTCAAATCTTTTAACTTTGTAATAAACGAAGACGAAGTCACCAACTATCTATCTGAATATTTAAAGTCCGTGGACGCACCTGGCTTACCACGGCACGATTTACAGCTAAAGGTAGGCTCTGTGTTCATGATCTTTCGAAACCTAAACCAACCAAAACTATCCAACGGAACGTGTTTGGTTATTTAAAAAACTGATAATGAAAGTGATTCACGCCACTATACTCAAAGGAAAATTCAAAGATGAGGAAGTTCTCAATCCGAAGATTCCATGATCCCAACTTATATGCCCTTTTGAGCTTAAACGTATTCAATTTCCAATTCGTATTGCATTCGTGATAACGATTAACAAATCGCATGGTCAGTTTTTCAGTTTTTGTGATGTTTGTTCTCATGTGCCAGTGAAAACCCATGATTTTCTCATGGTATATAATATGTGGTATGTTTACGAGTCGGTAAACCATCCGCTGTATTTCTTCCTTCGCTTCAAGGGCGCAGCTAATACTGGCGGGTCTGTAGCGTTTAGAAAACTCGCCAAGGTAAGCGAGAGGTGTGGGGGCCCTCCCCAGACTTTTTTAGGATAAAATGTTCAAAATGGTAGGTTTTGCAGCTGTGTGAACAGTTAAATATTTTGTGACTCATCCGTCCCCCTAATATTAATAACAAAATGTTTTATAAAAAGATTCTCTGAGCTTTTGGGGGGGTTTTAACCCCCAAAAACCCCCCTCGCTGCGTCCCTGCTTCGCTTCGCTATTTTTATTTAGCTTCATTCGCTTTATCCTGCGCCTGATAACAAAACAAAAACTGTTGTTTATCAGAAGGCGCTTGACGCAAGACATTAAACCCGAATGTGTGGGGCACACCGTGGTGCGTTTACGCATGCAGCACGTTTACGCAGTGCATTTTTTCTAAACAGAGATACTATAACTGGCGCGCCTTAAGTCATTTGATACGAATGCTGCTTAATAGGGGCTTTTCTTAGACTATTTTCAGCATCAGTCAAGCGTCGGTCTAGAGCTGCGTTAACCTGCTTCGTGAACGAGCCAAGTTTACGCTGCGGACTTAGACCTAAAAACATTTTTTTACGGTTAATAACACTAATAGCCAACAACTGAATGCGCATAATTTTTATTTCATCAATATTTTCTCATTTAATTTATAATAAATCAAATATGATTAAAACGATACAGCCGCTCTTTATTTATAAATGGTACAACTAAACTACAAGTTCATTGAATGTTAGGCGGTACGAAGTTCGCCGGGTCAGCTAGTTATTATCATAAAACAGTAAATTACGCGGCTTCTTAGATATAAGGCCCGGTTGATAGATAAAAATAACGAAAAAAATTTACGTCATTAAAATGAAAAAGCGTCACAGGTCTAGAGCGTTTTATAGATAGCTTAACGCGTAGTGGACGTCATATATCACTATTCTGAGAAATGTCAACCACATATATATTCTAAAAAATTGGTAATGCTGTTCCTCAGCTGTCTTGATGCCTTTCATTGAGTTTCCTTGGCGATAATATGTGTTTGTTCCTTCAGAGATGTCTTCGTGCATCATTCACGGTGAGAAAAGAAGAGTGGAGATTAGATAGAGTTAGAAAAAAAATTGGATATGAGGCTTGATGCAATTGATTGCGGCAATTTGCACTCAAGTAATTGCACGCTATTTCAAAATCGATCAAACAATACACTAATTTTTGAGTTAATTATGTTTGGATATGTTTCGTCTATAGCTAAGTAGGTGGGGGGTATTAGGACAGTAGCCGTAGAAAAATAAAAAGGAAATGGTCCTACGAAGTTCCTCCTAGCATTCATTAAAGTCCTTTACTGCTCAGAGGAAAAACAAAGTCCCATACCAAGCCGTTGGGAAAATATCTCTCTTAATTTAACGTTTTTGTCGGGCCTGGACATATAGTGTGTCTCTAAGATGATGTTCTCCGTGTTCCTCTGAATGATATTCATCCTCAATTGCTCAAGCAATCTAACTTAGCTCAGATTAAAAATGTTGATGCTGTAGCAATTCTTTAGCCTTTCCATCATTTTCCTTACGGTTGAATGTCAACGGGAGTGCTAAATCCTCGTTCAGAACTTCCCCCGTTAGATCCCACGTGATCGTCTTTTCCTTCGATTATTCATGTGAGAGACTACGTTTTAGTGGTTGGGAGGGCTTATATGACCTATTTTGGAACCCACGTGAAAAATTCCTAAAAACCGAAACATATCCGTAAAGTAATTAATTAATCGTAGCGGGCGTAACTTGGTGGAAATCCATAATCGCAGGAATAGAAGGATCAACAGCTTTGCTATTTCCACATAGTAATTTATTGACACCGACCATGGTTTCTTTACAGAGTAACATTATCAAGGTGAAAAATTCAGGCAAATGGATAGTATATATAGCAGAAGGTTGGGTAGGGAAAATTACCGGGAGCCGTTGGTTAAGAAGGAGGTAAGGGTTGGGGTTGGAGCTGGGTTTGGCGTCACTGTGGGTGGGGTGGGTGGAGGGGTGGACTAGTACTCCTTTTTCTACTACTTTCTTTACTCCATGTTTAGTACTCTTCCTCCCCTCCACCCACCCCACCCACAGTGACGCCAAACCCAGCTCCAACCCCAACCCTTACCTCCTTCTTAACCAACGGCTCCCGGTAATTTTCCCTACCCAACCTTCTGCTATATATACTATCCATTTGCCTGCATTTTCACCTTGATAATGTTACTCTGTAACGAAACCATGATCGGTGTCAATAAATTACTATATGGAAATAGCAAAGTTTTTGATCCTTCTATTCCTGCGATATCCGTAAAGGTTCCGGCCGTTTCTCTGTCTCGTCTGAGCAGCAGTGGCAAGGGTACCCCGTTAGTCTCCGCCACCGCCTCTCTTCCTCTGGGCCGAGCGATGCGCGCATATGCATGATGCATAATGTGGCGGGAAGGAAGGACTTTTTCTTCTCTTGTTCCCCAGAATCCCTTTTTCCCGTACGGGGAATCCGATGGGATTCCGCCGCCCCTTAATGCGGCCCTGAGTGAGTTATGAGCGCCGGCGCCTCACCTGTCTGTCGACTTCCATTTTCCCCACTTTTACCCCTGTCCGCTCCTCTCTCTCTCTCTCTCTCCGCTGCGGATGAGGAAATGGAGCTGATCGCCTCTTCCCTCCTCGTGCGCCGGATATTTTCCCTAGGTTTTTGCTGACAGGTTCGCTGAGATCTCGTTTCCCCGTCCCTCTAAGAGCGCGGCATAAAATCTGATCACCGAGCATGCTATACGTCTGTCTGTGGGCTTAGATCTTGGATCATATTGGCAGAGCATCATTCTATTCTCTCAGTGGCGTGTTTTTCTTAGGCACGGTTTGCGTACTGATCTGGGGGTCGCTGCCAAATGTTTTATCAGATCGTTCACTATCGTAGACCTTTCTGATCGAGATGACGTTATTGCGTAGAAATACAGGGTGTCTCACTTTTTTCTTGACCACCCGAAATAACTTTTTGTCCAGATGTAAATTCAAACATGTGTCAAGCAATGTCCATTAGCCGTCAGGGGGACATTAATTAGCATGGTTTCCTTCCTTGTAGCTTTGTTATTTACAAAGATATGAACAGCGGTATTTCTTGCGTAAATGGCATCATTTATTTTTTATTGGGCAATTCATTCCCTCCATTTAAAAAACGCATACCGCTGTTCATATCATTGTAAATAACAAAGCTACAAAGAAGGAAATCATGCTAATTAATGTCCCCCTGACGCCTAATGACCATTTGCTTGATACATTTTTGAATTTACATCTGGATAAAAAGTCACTTCGGGTGGTCAAGATAAATGGAACACCCTGTATATCATGCGTATAGAAAGTAAATATATATAAAATAAATATATAGATAAGATTCAAATAATTCGTTTTAGGAAACAGTAACTGATAAACTTTTGAGAATGTAGAATAAACGAGGAAATAAAAATATAAATGTCATCATTAGTAGAATTCAAAATAAGTAGACCTCTCATTTACTCACTCGATAGATTAGTTAAGTCATCATCATTCAAGTGATTTTCTATTATTTTCCGACTTGTACGTTGAAAAAGGGAAGACAATGGGCTGTGCTTGTATTTTTCTGGTCCGGATTAGCATTGAGAATTAGAAAGAAAACCGATTTTCTCACGAACATACGGTGACAATTCTTCTGTCACTTCCAAACGAGCGTTCGAAAATATACCTACTTCGATTGTTCGATAATTTTGGGAGTAATTTTGATTTATCGCGGAATAAAAGTAGACCGTTATCAGTGAAGTAGATAACTTGCTATAATGCTAAAGGTGTGCCAAATCTAACCAATTACTTATTCTAAAGTCTTTGGTAGGAGGTGGAAAACTAGCGTTTGGAACCGAAACCATGATTTTTACCATCATTTTGTCGTTAGATTCAGATATCCAGCGTCATGTCTATTTTGAAAATGTTAATTTTTATTTCATAGTTTGTATTTTATCAACAAAACTTCATTAGAGTGTAATAATTAACGTCGATGTTGAGCTGACTCATAAAATAATAATTACCGAACAAATCAAATTGTCATTTTCCACTTGCTTTCAAATCATAAGGATGGTCCCTACGCACCGTGATCTATTGCTGACCTTACTCTTCGAAATCAAACGAAGGCAATTATGTGATCGTTACGTCGCGTCGTTGACCCAGATCAAGGCGCGTATTGCCCCACTCCTCCGGTCAATCAGTGCTGCGCCTTGTCTCTCTTCAACTTTCGATTGCTTCGAGAGGGCATTAAATAACAAGGGAGGGGACAATCTGAAACACGTGTCTCACGATCGTCTTTTTTTCTGTCTTTCGCTGCTCAATTGTCACGCTGGGTGGATTTCCTCTTTTAGTACCCTTTTTCCCCGACAATCCCGTCCTTGAACCCCTCTTCCGATGTGTCATACCCTGAGGGACAAATCGAACCCCCCTCAGTGCATGTCCCAGATTGAGCGCTTGAATGAAGACAGGATACAAGCAAGCCCAGAAGCTTGGGCTGGGTTCACGATTCTCTCATTCGCTGAAGTGCCTGTCCGAGGTGGGAATGATTCCACTCTCCAATTTTAAGCCAGTCCCTTTATTTCTCTGACGCTCTCTTTCCCCATTTAATTTTTAATACACCCCAAGTTTTATCTCTTAGCCTTCATTCTTTTATAGTAGGTAATGCACTCCTAAGGTTGATATACTGCTTCTTTCTATTTTCCCTTCACAAACTAGCAGCGTTTTAGTTTCCTGATGTTCTTTTTTATTCTATTCCCCATCTGTCCATCGTACGTATGCCTAAGCCTTCATCGTTTCATTTCCCTGCAATCTTAATATTGCTTTACTTCAAACCCTTAATTAATCCATTTCAACTGCCGGCTCTATTAGTTCGCGAATTTTCTTCTTCCTTTGCCTGTGGTAGCATACCCCAACTGCTCCTTCCAAGGACTTCATTTATACATTGTAGCAATTCTGGAGTTTATACTCCATATCCTAATTTGGGCTCTGATTCGGATGACATCACAGAATTATCCAATCACGGCTATTGTCGCGTAGGGGCGTAGTTAAGAATTAAGGCTAGGGGGGTTTTATACTCAACTAATATTTAAGAGTGTGGGAGGTATTGCATACCCGCCAGGGTAATCGGGAATTGCGGGGCCATCCCCAAGAAAAATTTTAAGATTAATGGTTCAAAATGGTGAGTTTTACGGCTTTCTGGGGGAATATTTGATTAATCCTAAATCTATTCTATAAGTAATACTATTACAATTCAGTAAAATTAAACTTAAAAATTTCTCTGAGCTATGGGGGGGGGGGTTTCTCCTCCTAAACCCCCCCCCCCCCTCGCTGCGCCACTGTTGTCGCGGTGGGCGAGGAGAGCCAGCTTCTAGATGAGATGCGGAGGAAACAAAAAGTATGGATGGAGAATAGCTCTGAGCGAGGAGGGGATGTTGATAAAATGAGTTAGAGGAAGAATGTTGGATAAACGAGGGAGAGGAAGGGATGGGAAAAGGCATTTTAAATAGAACGAAAGGTAATGCTCCGTATTGTGTATAGGGTGGTTTCCTATTGTTTTTTTATTGCCTAAATCGAACGTTTATTGGGAATGCTTGGAGTACTTATTTCACGGTTTTAGATTTTTAAATGGCGATATCTATTTTTCTAGATAAAATAAAAAGTGAAAATTTTCAAGAGCGCGAAAACGCGACGGCTAAATATGAATGCTGGGAAAGGTCCGTGTGACGTATTTCTGGTTCCAGCTGCCGCAAGTGAGGTGACCTTGGGGCGAGGCTTTGAGCGCTGATACGACGCAGAGTGCTAGCAGATAGCAGGGTACCCTGCTAGCTGGTAGCGCTTGGCTTAAATAAGGAATATTAATACCTTATCAAACGAGGGAAACTTTCCAACCTTAGGTAGTTTTAATAGGAGATTATTAAGACATGTTTCCCAGAGCTCTGTGCCTCATGCATGCATTGGTAATCTCAGGCGATGTAAAACTCCTATCTACTCGTATAGAAACTAGGTCTCTGTGACATCAAGTGGAGTGGCATCGCTTGGGCGTCCATCTGGCCATTTTCAAATGAGGATAAAATTGACCATTGCCATTCATCTAAACCGGTATTTCTAAAACCAAATAATTTGTATACCATGAATACACTAATGGTGGGTAACGAATAAACTCCTATAGGAGTTATACGTCGTCTGAGGTTACCATTGCATGCATGAGGCGCAGAGCTCAGGGAAACATGTCTTAACAATCACTTATTAAAACTGGCTAAGGTCGGAAAGTTTTCCTCGCTTGATTAGTTATTAATAATCCTTATTTAAGCCAAGCGCTACCAGCCAGCAGGGTACTAGGCTAGCCGCTAGCAGCCTGCGTCGTATCAGCGCTAAGCTTCGCCTCAAGGTCACCTCGCAGGGCGGGAGGGGGAACCAGAAATACGTCACGCGGAGAGACTTCCCGACATTCATACTTAAGCGTCGCGTTTTCGCGCGCTTGAAATTTTTCACTTTTCCTTTAATCGCGAAAAATAGATATCGTCATTTAAAAATCTAAAAGCGTGAAATACGTACTCCAGGAGTAATAATTTTTCGATTTAGGGAATAAAAAAATAATAGGAAACCACCCTATTAATGTTTTCGTTCCTTCCCACCGATCACTCCGATTATGGCAGAAAAATGACCGTTTCACGCAATCGCTTACCGAGATAGCTCCAAGGATCCCATCCCTTTTTCCAACACTCCCTTTTCACGTCGCCGAAACCATCAATGGTACGTACTTTCTTTCGGACAATCAGAAAGCACAGCAGGTGACAGCGATTGTAACGCCACGCTTGGCTATTAATGGAACGACAGTTGTAAATGCGGAAAGAGACGGAGTAAGCGATGCAAAAAGGGAAGGTGATTAAGGGCGGTGTGGGGTGCGGTGTCGGCTGGGGCTAATGAAGGGGCCCACCTTACCGGGAGAACCCCCGCCCCCGGGCAAATTTTAGAAAATGGCATGAAATGGATTTTGACGACATTCTGGCTATAAAATTAGATCAATTTTAAAAATATATAGCAGTTTCGTGCGAGGAAAATTCTATGAAAAGTGAGAAATTCGCAGCTTAAATAATTTATCAAGCTGAACCGGAGAATGCCGTACAGCCTAATTATCATTGAACAGTTTAGTTTCACTATTTATAAATCAAAATAGGCTGTACTGATATTTTTTGATTTGTTATAACAAATTAAGAAAAAATGTCATGAAACTACAAAAATAAACATTTTAATGGCTAGTGTAGCATTTTTTGGTGTACCCCCCTAACATTTCTGGCACATCCCCCGGAAATTCGTCCGGAAATCCTGCGAACTTTTCCCTCAGGCGAGTGCGACGTGTAACGTAACCCATACATTGTAATCTGATATTTTTTCTCGTTGACCTAATTGGGCTCTCAACTATCCAGAAACTCAGCTGCGGCGATATCCGGTTTCCCTAGGTATCTATAGACTTTGGGAAGAGAGAAAAAATGGCTAGGCGTGGGACAGGAGAGAGGGAGGTAGAGAGAAGAGACGCGACCAGCGCCCCAGCACATGCTGGCTGCTTCATGATAGAGTTTTGGTGGGGTACCCCTGACCTTGGGGCCCTCGGCGATCGCCGACTAGCCGACCTGGCCAGACCGCCCCTGAGTCGGTGATTAAAAAACTAATGGGTCGAGGGACCCTTATTTCGTTCCGATAAAACCTATCAGTTGAGTTATCACTCTAAGGGACGGAGAGAATGATCGTATGATTCTGGCTTTCTGGGATTCGTGGGATTCAGGCTCTGATATATTTGGTCAGAAAGGAAAACATTTTTCCAGCAGGACAATATTGGCGGTACAAATTTTGTTGGGATGCTGTTTTCCCCTCATAGAACATGCTATAGTAGAGTAGATTCCCGTTAATTGGGGAATATCGGGACTGGTGCACTTTGCCCCAATTACACTAACTATCCTGTATATGGGCATAAATAAGGTTGAAAGGATAGTAGAAGACTAAAGAATGTTTATAATGCAACATAGGTAAGTTTGTTAAACTATTAATTTTATTAATAAATCAGCGAGTTTGGTTAATTTATTATCATTTAAGTAATTGCAACAATTTAGTTAAAAATATTTTTCACAGCCTCGGGCGACGCTGAATGAATGTCTTTAACTAAGTCCTATGAAAGAGAAGTCATGTCCTCTTGCGGATAGTATAACTACGAGAGCTTTCAAAATAGAGCAAGAATAGGATCGTTTGTAAAAAATAAGAGTAAATCAAAGGAGAAAAATATAAAAAATAGTATTCTGAAAACAAAAAAATTTAATGTCGTCGCGAGTATAGAGTCTATGTCGCCGACTCATGTCCCAATAAAGCGGCATGCAGTACCAATTAAGCGGAAAATGCTCTGGGATATTCTTCTATTGGGTTCTGTTCTTCAAGATCTGCCCCAATTAAGCGGCTGCCCCAAGTAACCGGTGGACTCATTAAACGGAATATACTGTATATTATGTTTTTTACATCCATACTTCACTCACTTCCTTAACTTGCTACTTTCTCTCTTCATCGTATTCGCCCCTATTTGTCCCCCTTTTCTGACGTGAGATATTCAAAATTTCTTTTTCGGCGCGAGGGGGCGTCATGCGTCAATTCGCCGGCACGCGGCTGCCCTCGCCTTTCGGATGAGCAACTCGAGGGCTCTCGAGGCGTCGCCGCCGCGGGAGGGCGCGCGGGTTCGCATGCCCGATGCTCATTTGTCATCCCTCCCCCTCTCCGTCGATGCTAGTGCCGCGGGCGCCCGTTTCGGAGCCACCGTCGTCTTGCTCGCCTGCCCCAATTAGCGGATTCCCCGAACACGGCCACCTCCAAAGACTCACGCGCTCAAGTGTCCCTTTTGATCCGTTCCATCTACCCAACCCATGTCACACCTCTAGCCGACACCTTTGGGGGGGGGGATTCACCTTAAACAAATCTACATACGGAACAATGTCCTATGGTTGGCACCGACCTCCCAGTTGTTGGTACTACGTAATAAACCGTGCGATATTAATATTATAACGGAATTGCAACGTTGCAAATTGTAAAGGGATTTTACGTAACGTGAATCAGACATTCTTTTCACCATTCGAAAAGTGACTGCGGACCGTATCAACATTTGCTACATTTTCTTCGGAGAAATTGGAGGTTTCCAAAGTGGTAAATTAAGTACTTAACTTCATTTGTATATTTTATTATCCATACCAATACATTGACTTTTATGAAACATAGATATTCGTATTGATTGTAATTCCTTAATGACTATGTTTTTGACTTAGCGTCTGTCAACGAAATGACATGGGTTTCCAAATCTTGGAATTCTCAATAACTACGGCTACATACGTATCCTCCACCAACCATGCAAGCCCCCTAAATAGACCTGTGACGGAAGATGTTACGAAACCTGCTGAGAGTACAGAAAAAGGAAATATTCTAACGAAATTATGCCTTGCATTTAAGAGTCTTTTATCGTGCGGGGGTAAAACGAATTCCCATACCTATCCAATGGGAAAAATATCTCTCTTGACCCATCGTTTCCGTCGTACCTGGAATTAAACGGAGAAGGTAGTTTTCATTCCTATAGATAATTTAAAAATGTTTACTTTAACCGCCTTGGTCCTGGGGTATATATTGTATACAAAACGTCGACGATTGAATTTTATACCGCTTGGCTAAGTGAATAGGGTAGTTTCCTCCATCAAAGAAAACGAAGGGCATTGATTGCGATTCGTTACCCACCATTAGTGTATTCATAATATACTAATTATTTGGTTTTAGAAATCCCAGTTTAGACGACTGGCAATGGTCAATTTTATCCTCATTTGAAAAAGGCCATATTGGCGCCCATGCGATGCCACTCCACGTGACATCACAGGGACCTAGTTTCCATACAAGTAGATAGGAGTTTTACATCGTCTGAGATTACCAATGCATGCATGAGGCACAGAGCTCAGGGAAACATGTCTTCATAATCACCTGTTAAAGCTGCCTATGGTCGGAAAGTTTCCTTATGATAAGGCATTAATAATCCTTATTTAAGCCATGCGCTACCTGCTAGCCTCCTGCGTCGTATCAGCGTTCAAGTCTCGCCCCAAGGTCACCTCACAAGGCGACAGCGGGAACCAGAACGACGTCACACGGAGTTTTCCCGGCATTCATACTTAGCCGTCGCGTTTTCGCGCGCTTGAAAATTTTCAATTTTCATTTTATCGCGAAAAATAGATATCGTCATTTAAAAATCTAAAAGCGTGAAATACGTTATCCAGTAGTAATAATTTTTCGATTTAGACAATAAAAAAATAATAGGAAACCACCCTATTGTCGTTGTTGCAATTAATTCAGTGCTTCCTGACAGATGACAGCAACATACACAAGTATATGTCGCAAAAGTTGCTAATGTTGTTTGTTTGATTAACAAAAAAAAAATGAAATTCAGAGAAAAAATAACGATAAATATAATACTGAGGAAATTGAAACGATCACTCATCCACAGTTGTTTAAAACAAATTAACTGTCAATCATTTCACTTAGGAGTCTCAAACTGTCCTGATGTTGCATTGAAGATGCAATAATTCATTCGGAGAAATATTTATTCGTATTTTAGAAGTGTTGAGAATGTTTTGGGTTAATTGAAAATTTTTATATCGTATTTTTGGTAGCCTCGTCAAGGGATTCCATGAAGTTGACTGCTACAAGCAAACTTAACTCGTGGTTTCGTTTTTTGTCCTTTGTCTTTGCTCTGCTTCCGCAATACATTTCAGTATGTAGTTGCTCATTTCTCTTGCCTGTAAAAGAATATGTACAGGGCTAGTGTACGGAATGTAACGTCATACTACATTACTGATATTGACTTCGATCTCTTGGTTAATACTCACTGATTAGTTATATTCCCTGGTTATGGAAACTATCTTAAGGTCCTTATAATAATCCCATGAAATCGCTGAGTTTCTCATTACCCAAAACGAAATAGGCGTTTCTAAATTAACAAACATCCAATTTTCCAATATGTTGCTGATTATTTTGCAAATTTATGGTACATTGGATCTAGGATATTAGTTCTTTAAAACAGCTAATATTTTTCTCATGTTACCTGGAATAATAGAATTAGAGCATTCAATCGTCACTTTGGTTGACGTTCATTGAATCAATCACAATACATTGAAATAATCCGGTGGAAAAGGTCAATATAGGATTTTTTAGGCTTTTTTTCAAATGCCCGTGTACGTTATGCTTAAATTACTCTAGATGTTTTTCTTGTTTCATGGTTGAACTGGAAGAGAGTTCAGGGATAAATATATATTGGAGGTATAGGATCAATTTTCGTTTTCGACTCAGGGCCCCCAGCATTGGAGCGACTCTCGTTATAATGAAGTGGGTTGGGTGGGCATGGGAGCGTGGTTGCTAGGGTGAACGTTGTTTATAAATAAAAATAGTGAATGGACGGGTGAGTCGCCTGCTTTGACGGTCCTCTCCCACGACGCGTGGTTCCTGAGTGTCGCCCGATTGGAAATGTAAAATAACAAGGAGGGTGGCTTCGCTCGAGGAATGCCTTTGAAGGTCCGTGATTCATGGGAAAGAGCGAAGAATGGCTGTTATCCGGCACGGCTCAAGTGGAATGTCCTTTAAGAGCGAAGAGGCGACGTCAAATTAGATTTTGGCGCGATTCCAACCCTGATTTTGCCAATATATTCAAATGTGAATCACCAAAAGTTCTTACTCGGCATGAGGGGATGTTGAAATGAATAACTAAGCCGCAGACCTCTGCAAAAAAAGTAAATTAAATATCTGCTGGGAAATGAGGTATTTCAGTTCTTGTTACAAGCTTCATAAGTAGGTCTGCCGCAGTTAAATATGATAAAAAGGGCGTGTCCAGTAATTCAGGCCAATTAGTATACTTTTTTTCTTTTGTTATCTAAATTATATTTCGCCTCATTAATTTTATTGACGTTTGACTTAAAGTTGATGAAATGATTTATTATTTCTACGTATTGGCCCATATGATATTGAGTTAGGCGCCATAAAATCATGGGTGGGCTAAATATGTACTTCTCTTCAAGGAGTAGATGTAGTTATTGTATTAATGCTGAACTTATTTTTTTAAATAATTCTGAGAGAAGAAATTGAATTTTTCTTCAAATATTTACGACTGCCACATTAGCCTTGTTTCGGTTAAGATCACTGCTTATCAAACTATTCTTTTACATTCCCAAAAACCATGAAAGTCAAGAGGTCATTGATTCTTTTTATTTAAAATTATAGTGAATGAAACATTGCGGAAGTAAATTAAGGAGTGTTTGTCTAAATTTGTTCCCCATCACTTTCCGCAAATGAAACTCGTAGCCTGGATTGCAGTTTCCAATTGAATTTTTAAGTAACTGTCAAGAAATCGAGGAATCATTGATTTTTTTACTGAAAATTGATGTCCAAATGATTTAAGTAAACTTTTAAGTCTTTAGCGCAAATTTACCGCAATTTTTCTACGTTACCTAAGGGAAAATTTTTATTAATTTATTTCTATACTCTCTTGTTTGTTTATTTCATTTTATTGACCAATGATAGAAAATGATTTTTTTTTCAAATATTGAATTCACCCGTGGAAGACGCAGAGATAAGGACGAGTAATTGCAATATCTGGGAGTTGAAATGACTAGCTGGAGGAGAAGAAAAATGTGGGGCTGCGGTAGGCCATTCATAGGATTGAAGTTAAACGCATTCAATTTCCTTTTGAGCTTAAACGCATTCAATTTCCAATTCGTTTTGCATTCGTGATAACGATTAACAAATCGCATGGTCAGTCTGTCAGTTTTTGTGATGTTTGTGCGCATGTGCTAATAAAAACCCATGATTTTCTCATGGTTAATTAAACGTGGAATGTTAACGAGTCGGTAAACCATCCGCTGTATTTTTTTCCTTCATTTCAAGGGCGCAGCTAGGAAATAAGGATAGGGTCGTTTTAGGCGCAGCTAATACTACGAGTCTGTAGGGTATAGAAAACTCGCTAAGGTAAGCGAGAGGTATGGGGCCCCTCTCCCAGACATTTTTTTGAGATAAATGGTTCAAAATAGTGGGTTTTGCGGCTATGTGAATAGTTACATATGTTTTGTTTGTTACTCATCCGTCCCCCTAATATTAGTAACAAATTTTTCTATAAAAAATTCTCTGAGCTGTTGGGGGGGTCTTATCCCTCAAAAACCCCCCTTGCTGCGTCACTGCTTCGATTTTCAATATTTATTTAGCCTCATCCGCTTTATCTTGCGCCTGATAACAAAACAAAAACTGTTGTTTATCAGGAGGTGCTTGGCGCAAGACATTAAACCCGAATGTGTAGGGCACACCGTGGTGCGTTTACGCAGTGCATTTTTTCCAAATAGAGATACTATAACTGGCGCGTCTAAAGTCATTTAATACGAATGCTGCTTCATAGGGGCTTTTCTTACACGATTTTGAGCATCAGTCAAGCGTCGGTCTGGCGTTGTGTTAACCTGCCCCGTGAACGAGCCAAGTTTACGCTACGGACTAGGACCTAAAAACTTTTTTACGGTTAATGACACAGATAGCCAGCAACTGAATCCGTATAATTTTTATTTCATTAACTGCTTTATAAAACCACAATGCCCAAAATTGCTTAAGCTAAAACGTAAGGAAATTCATTGAAAAAAATCCGCGTAAACGTGCTCCGATCCACCCAATATAGATTCAATAAAGAAAATGTTTTTCTGACATGCAAGTTTGATACTCATTTACGCAGATAGTGTAACTAAACTGTAAGTTCATTGATTGTTAGGCGGTACGAAGTTAGCCGGGTCAGCTAGTTACCTGATATAAGGTAAATATTTGCCATGCTAAAATTATTATCTGTTCTGGTTTCATAGAATCTTTTTTGCACCTTCCAAAATATTCTGGCAAATGTACACTCGCTTTCAAAAGCCGGTCCACATACGCGGCGCAGCCGTCACCACAATGTTCCGACCTTATCGTATTGCTTACGCGTTCCTCGCCCACTCCCCTGATTTGACTTGATCAGGTTGAGAGAATGGTACAAATTGACTATTTTACCCTCGCAAAGAGCCCGAAGCACGATTTTAGAGGCATGAAGGCCCCTTGAATACGCCCGCCCCTCAGCCAAACAATTACACCATCGAAGAATGCCGAGAAGAATTTAAGGTTTTTCCGGCGAGTAATCCATCTCGTGGATTAACCACAAGAAGACCAAGGTTATGCGGTTTTGTAAAGCCTCACGAGAGAGGAATGTTAGACTTAAAATAAAGGTGGGTGGTGAAAAACTTGAGGAGGTTGAGCAGTTCAACTATTTAGGCAGTACGTTAGAGGAAAACGGATTCAGTAGCAGGGACATTAGGAAGACAATTGCATTAGCAAAGGAGGCGTTCATGAACAGGAAGGAGCTTCTGAGAGGATCGTTATATAAGAATTTAAAGAAAAGGTTAGTGAAGAGTTTGATCTGGAGTGTCGCGCTTTACAGTGCAGAAACGTGGACACTTAGGAAGGAGGACGAGAGAAGACTGGAGGCATTCGAAATGTGGGTGTGGCGAAGAATGGAGAAGGTGAAGTGGACGGAGAGGAAAAGGAACGACGAAGTCCTGGACATGGTGGGTGATCAGAGGCAGCTTTTAGATGAGATACGAAGGAGACAGAAGGTATGGATGGAGCGAGTACTTAGCGAGGATGGGATATTGAAAACAGTGTTGGAGGGAAGAATGTTAGTTAAACGAGGGAGGGGAAGGAAAAGAATAGGATTTTTAGATAGAATGAAAGGAAGTAGGTCTTATTGTGCATTAAAGAGGGAAGTGCATGATGTAAGGAGAGGCTACCGGAATTATTCTTAAGCACTCCGTGGAAACCTACCTTAATCGGTTGAATACTTTAATAATAAAAAAATCCATCCCGTGAGGAAGAGAGAGGAACATCGGAGTCGCCTGGTAAACCTATGCAGGGCAAATAGTACAAATAATTTTTTCGGAGTATTTCGTGGATAATAATCCAATAATATTCCCCTGCATCTTATTGTGAAAAACACGTAAATACATACGCCAATGTTGATATTATCGTTTGCTTCATGCCTACCTTCCGTGATTGCGTTCACCTGTGTCGGCGGCGAAAGATCTTAAGTAATTTTTCAATGTTTTTGAGTGAAATATCGGTTGCTCCTTAAGTTTGAGTTTATTCAGAATACAAGTAGTGCCTGCATTTTGAAACCCTAAACCTACTGACATACTGAAAATTGATAATTCGAAGAGTTATTTTAAGGACCGATAAGGAATTTTTTTACGAGACAAGATAAGTTTTGCATTATATTTTTCAGATGAGCAAACTGTTTGAATTGCATTGTAGAAAAAAATTAATTTTTCACTGGAAGAAGTTATTTATGGGCCTTGAGAAAAATGGCAAGTTTTTAAACCACAACGCGTCTTCGGAAGTTGTGTCCATTTGTTACTTCAGAATACTCGAACTCGTACTTTTCAATATTTTTAATAAAAATAGTGTGAACAAGCTCAAATCTCTCCTCCAAGGAGAACACTTCTTTATTTCATTTACTCTCCGTCCATCTCACCTTTTCCGTTCTTTTTTATGCTCACATCGCAGAAGCATTCATTATTTTCTTGCCCCTGTTACTTCGTCGTCTAAGTTTCCACACCGTCAAACGATGCATCCTAAGCAGTATCTTTGGTTGGTGATGAATATAGTTTGTATTAATTGTGCAGAAACAGTCATCAGGTACCCAACACGATATATTTTTATCGTATGAAAATTATGGATAGGTAGAATTGTGTTTGTAGACATATGGTCAGTATTTGTTCACCCATAAGACTAAATCAGGGTATTCGTTACGTGAGTGCAAGTTCTATTATTGCAGTGAAACCACTAACATATAAAAATATGGAGGCCAATTACAACGGATTCTCGCAGAAAAAAGAAACGGAAAAGGGAAAACACTTAGTTGGAGATCTCAATGAAAAGAGTAAAGATAAAATACACACTAAATGTGCCTGAAACTGGCAATAAATTCGCAAACGAGTCATGTAATTAATGTTTCCAATGTTTTTTAATTATTGAAAATATATTTATGATAATTATTTAAACATCAAAACTTTCGATGAACATGAAAATGTTATTAATTATAATTAACCCACATTTTCATGTTCAATAATTCACAATAATTATTTACTGATACCCGGAGTATACAAGCAATATTTAAATTTGTGGATAGGGAAATGTAGGTAACGACTGAAATAAATAACGTGCCGAAGTAAGCATAATTATTTAGCGTACATTAGTATTTTTTTATTTACGTGTGATGATACAGGCAGAAAACTGTAGTATATAACATATATTCAAAGTAAATGCTCTTGAAATTATGAATGCGCCTATCCCAGCGCCGTTAAAGAGTGTTCAAAGTACTTAAAAATAGAGTAATATGCATTGATGGTGATTACTAAGCATGTGTTAAAGACATAATGCATAGAGCTATTTTGTTGGCAACTTTTGGAATTCGCTTTCAGACGTAAATTCCCATTTTCGTTTCTAATATCCTCCTCAGTCCCGGGAAATACCTACCGTTATTTTTCGTATGAATTTCTTGTTTTCTGGACAATTAGCTATTAACCAACAACATTACCGATTTCTGTGAATCACGCTTCTGAAAGATGCTGTCGTCTATCAGGAAGCGCTAAACTAGCTGCAATAACGACATTTCACTTCGCCTACAGGGAAAAAATTCAAACATCGATGTATTGTATACATACAATACACCTGGACCGAGGGGGATATATGCGTTGCCACACAGATACGTCTCGGTATTTTTTAGTACAAGCCAGACAACTCAGACCATCTACCTCCGACTACTATCTGGGTGAGAAGGAGGGAACTCATGCTTTGCCTTTTGTTCTGGCGCCGGGAGTCAGAGAGGTCTCGAAGAATTTAAGGATAGTGAATAGGTAATGCCTCGGTAAAGCTTACGCGGACGACGAGAGTTAGTCAAACTGACCTTTTCAAGGCACAGAAGACAAAGGCAATACCCGAAGTTCGAGCGCAGCGGAAAACGTAATAGCTCGCGCTGCCCGTGGGGACCGACCTTAGAAAGTGACTGCACAACTCGGTATTATTGAGTATGATTATTCGCCGTCTTCTTTAAAAATAATTTAGCTATCTTTCAGCTGTCTAATATCCGTATACATTCTAAGCTTCTTTTTAAGATTTTTACTATCTGCCATACCTGAATTCATCAGTGAAGTACTTGATTGACTCTAATGATTGATGTATCGAATTTATCCTGAATTCGTATAATGCATTCGCACATTGGAGGGTGCGAAAACTTGGAAGCAGAGGAAAGGAGACGAACCAATTTTCGATGGAAGTCTAGCGCGCTGCCTCCGAATATCTAGCGGCTCCCAAACTAATTTGTTTAACATGTTTGTAATGCTTTCTCCACGATCGTAGCTGTTGCAATGACTCGCGCAGCTTTCCTTCGTATTTTGTGCTCACGGATTAAGTCTTTTTACCCAGGATCCCATATGTTCACTACACATTCAAGGTGTGGCCGCATGAGTAAGAAACAGCACCACTCATTTATTTTTCATCCGGAATTCTTCCCACAATTTGCTTAACGAATGCTAGTTTCTTTAGAGCGATGCCACAAATATTTCTTATGTGTGTTTCGAACGATGGGTTCAAATTGATCGTAATTCCAAGGAGGAGCTTACCGCCGCATTATCGTAAGTTATGAGGAGCTTGGGAGCCTCGTGGGTTGAGCCTTTGATCTTTGATCGATGATGATTTGTTGAAATGGACATCCCCAAATCTAAGTCATCGAAGTGAGAGTGACAGGAATAAAAAATTGGTCCACTCACTTTCAACGCATAAATTTCACGCCCCTGGCTAGGGCGAGCTCTATCCTACCTATCCAAACCGAAAATCATTGAATTACTGATAAACTTAATCGTGTCAGACGAAACATGATGGAACTCCTTCATGATGAATCAAAAAAAGGAAAGAAAATGGCAGGTTCAAATGGCAGGTATCAAAAGTGGCTGATGATGATACCATGTATTCGACACCGGTCGCAGTATTTATTAAATTGTGGAACCAGCCATTGTCTTTCCTTTTTTGATACATTGAATTACTGAGTCAGTGTATGTAATTATTACAGCATTGTGTTCCAATTTGCATTTTAGTTTGCTCTCTCTTAACTGTTGAAGTATGCCTTTCCAAATTTATGTTTGTTCTCATTTTGAGCGTAATTGCTGCATTTACATCTAAATCAGGGTCGCTCTTATAAAAAACATTTAATGAAATTTTAGTGATTCAAGGTAAAAATATGTAATTTTTACGCCGCATTCTCTTTTAAACCAAGGAAATATTTTTAAAACTGACATCGGTATTCATGTGGTATGGTGGTATTTTTATTCAACATCATGTTATGTTCATAGATTAAATTTGTCGGTGTACCTCCCATGAGTCGCTTAAACCACACGATGCTCCCCATTCCTCAATCTCATCTTTGGCACCCCCCTTCATACACCAGCCACTGAAGGAAATCACTCGGCCACCCTCACCGCAAACACGGAAGAGCGCGCCTATTCCGCTCTCCTCTCCTCCATTTCCTTTCCATCCTTATCCTTCACTTATTCCTCGCGTTTTTTTTGCGCCGCAAAGAAGAGAAGAGAACAAAAAACGGAAGGAAGAGGTCTCTGGGAAGATTGGGAAGGCATTTTGAAAAAGGGGTGGTGGGGAAAACACTCCCAGGCAAAAGGAAATATGGGAGCGTATTTATCCTCCACTTCCACGATGAACCGAAGAAAAAACTCTTGGCATGGAAAAATACGCCGAAGCGGTGCGATCGTCAAATTTATTATTATCATATATATTTTTTGCTCTCTCCTCCGCTCACCCCTCCCCCTTCTCGACTGCCACTTTTAAATGCCTCCCCGGATGAAGAATTTATTCATCCCTCTCTGCTGCCACAAAAGGGCGTCTCCCTTCGCGACAGAATCGGAGAGGGAGGGAATTGTTGGTGCGAGCCCGGAGGAATGTGAATATTCGGGAGGAGACGTCCCCATCATTTGCGCACGGCAGATTAGCATCTTCAGGCGCCGCAAACTCCAAAAATACGCAAACGGAATCGTCGTTTGAATGGTGAGTGCACAAACTCAGAGGAGTTGCAGGTATGGGCCCCTGTGTATTTGCTCATCTTCTTTATATATAAACGGGAATATAAATATAGAGGAAATTAAATATAATAAATATTCCATGTTCGAGCACATCGTAGAAACACGCATATTAAACGAAACACGTACGAAATAAATTTGTGGCAGGGCCCTGAATAAGCTAGGAGTCGTTAAGTGTATTGTGGGAAGATTATCGGATAAAAAAGTAAACGAAAGGTGCTATTTTGTACTTGTGTGACCTTGAATGTGCAGCGAACATATGGAATCCGGCGCAGAAAGACAGATCCGTGAAAACTATGTGACTCGCCACAGCCTGAAATGGGCGTAAAGAAAGCTTCACACCGGTTTTAATCGAATTAGGCTGGAAACCGCTGGAGACTTAGAGGCTGCGCGCTAGGCTTCGATTACTAGTAATATTAAAAAAAAATATTTTTAGAGCGACACTGAGAACATCATCTTAGAATGGAAAAATGGATATTTGAGCTTCTACGGCCTCAATGGATTACAGAAGAAAAGGAATATCTCAAATGGCCGTATAGAATATATCTATACGGCCATTTGAGATATTCCTTTTCTTCTGTAATCATCTTAGAACCCTACTGAACCCACCTGAAGATGTAATTACGTGACGAAACCCGGGTCGTGCCCATATTATTTTATGATAGTGAACCTAACAAGTTTTATTCCTTTATTTCAAATGAGAAACCTACTATTTGTTTCTGTAAACAATAATTTAAGGAAGACATATTTGCCTAACGGATAGGAATGGTAATTAGTTTTTTCCCCAATCAATAAAGGACATTTATTAATGCTAGTTGGAACTTCATTTGAGTATTTCCTTTGTTGAGTTTAGTCTGGGGTGATATCCACCCTCACCTATCTAACTCATTCCTTGGAATGAATCACTGAATTAGTGAGTGATCCAATAATAATTTCAATATTGTGCTAGTTTTAAATGCATTCTTGGATTAATACGACAGATGACATCGGCAAAGTGCCATTTAACCTTAATTTTATGCCTAAATTATTTATAGAGTATGAAGTGTCTCATTTCCTTCCTGCTAGCCGGAGTAATAGGGAGACATGGTTGTATACTAGCTTTCAAAATACCCATATCCATCTCTTTTCCTGCACTGTCTTGTGATGGCTGCTTCAGGGACTCCGTATCCTTCGCGCAGAGGCGTCTAACGCTTGTCCCGTCGACCGGATGCCCATCTGATGGTGACGCGAGTGGTTTTGAAATGAGGAATGCCTGAGTATGCGGCGCCTGACGCTGTCTTGGGAATCCAAACAGATTGCTCCGCTTCCATATCCGCCTTCTTTTACAGCCTTTTCCATGCTGTACTCCCCACCATTTCCTCATCCCGGCGTATCAATGGCGCTTTTCTAAGCGTAGCGAATGGGCGAGATTCAAAGTATTATTCCACCCCCCTCCTCCGTTCGATAGGCACTTCCGTCTTGCTTCCGAGCGAGATGTAACCGGTCCATTTTCCGGTTCGAATGATGGCAAAAAAAAGAGAAGGAATAATATTCCAGTTCCTTGAGGTATCTTATGAAAGCAGTTTTTTTCTCGCCCGAAAAGGGATTGGATTGATATTCGAAGGTTGGATGAGGGGCGTGCGATTCGTAACCAGTGAGCCTTTATACGTTGGATGGATGTGATGGTAATGGCCCAATGGAGGAGGGAATATGCTCAAGAAAAAAACCGTTGAAAAAGGGAGTTCAGGTCGGGCTCATGGATATTTAGCTGGGTAATATTACTGCTATTATTTTCACTTTTTTTACGAATCCGAAGCTGGCAAGAGTGGTTGTCTGTAACGTTTCAACGAGTTGTCTTGGTTTAAAGCAAGCAAAAGCTCAATCTCTCACAATTTTAAAACTCGTCCTGTTTTGACCGCTAAATATCTCATAATTTTGGTGACTAATTTGATATTTTGAAATATATTCATTGCATTTTTTTCTTCTGCATTTAAGCAGAACTTATTTCATTGATCATGGTTTATCAAGATATGGCAGGGCTAAGAAATGTAGGTCGTGTCGCCATATCACCATTATTATGTAGATTTATATCGAAATAGGTTTTCAGGATAGTAGAAAAAAATATATACAATTTTAATTTAGAATTTTATCGATTTTTTAACTTATTTTTCCGTGTTTTCCAAGGCCAAAATACGTGTGGACCGCAGGCTTTCATGAAAACTAAAGACATATTAGTTTTCAGCTGAAGTGGAGGTTTAACACCATGTTACACTTCCTTCCCCTCTTCCGAGGCCAATGCTATGGGAGACAATTATTTGTCAGTCGTCCTCCGTCCCTGGAAACGCAATATGGGGAGGGTGGCGCCCGGGTGGCGCCTCAGGGAGGCACGCAGTGGCGCCAATTTCTCACCAAACTCGGTCCAACTGTGGCTCGGGGGTGCGAAAAATTCGATTGTCATATTTTTCCCGCTCCACCCCTTCCCTTTGTCTCTTTCGGAAACTGTGGTTTTAACGAGGAAACAGATGGAGGCAGATGCCTTGGGGGCGGAAACGTGACCAATTTGCTTCGTTAAACTCTCTCCAATCAGCCACTGCACCTGAATAATCCCGCAAAGCTTTCAGTCCCTTCCATGAAAGAGGGATTCGACATCAAAATGTATTTTCTCCGCTTTTTTCCACCTCCAGATTTATATATTTTGCGGAGAATAACCAGGGCCACCGAAAAGTGACTTTTAAGCTGGATATATCCACATCACCGATGAATGCAATGGGCTAATTAACAATTTTTGTAAACTTTCGCTTGTGATTGAGATTAAAATATAGAGAGACGCGTACATTTCCGTTTTTCGAGCAGTCGCCTACCTCTCGAGCTACTCGCCGCATAACCGACGGGCTTATCCCTTTAGCAAGTAAATCGATGACGTCAAGAACTCTTGTCGAGCAGAAAAATTCAATGTAAAAACTTTTTCATAAAATTAAGACACCCATTATATGTGGTTATTGCTTAAATAATGCTGCTATCTATAAGGTAAGTACAATATTTTACTTGGTTGTAACATTGATGGTGGTTCCATAGGTATAGAAACAAGTGCAGTTGCAGTAGTGTAGGAGAAATAATTCCATCTCCTCGCCTTTGTTAGATTGATTCCTTGTATGCAAAATTAAAAAAAGCAAATTGTAATGCGGTCATTGCCTACATAGTTAAATCAACAATTGCGGCTTGCGGTGTGTCCATGGCGATTATCTACTGCGCTCAAAGTTGAACCGCTTCGACTTCTCTGATAGATCGAATCAAGACCCAAATCGATTCGTGCTCCCTTCGCAGTCGATGTTCACACGACTAACTGTGGAGCCTAATTTGTCGACTGTTTTAGCTGTCAGCTTCAACTTGCAAACGCAGCTTTACAAGTCTATCGCAATAAATATAGATTTTGCACTAGACTTGAACTTGCAAACTCAGCTTTCGTGACGGTTGAAATCGACTCTCCCATTAATCTGCAATGGTATGAGGTCAAAGATCTGATTGGTCCCAAAGTGGCCTATATTCACCGGATTTGCGGTTTTGTTTCCTGGGAAAACGATTTTTGGAATCTGCGAATTTGTATATTTTTCCTGTTGTCCAATTATAATTATTGTTCAATTATTCGAGGACGCACGGCAGCGGTCGCTGTTACGTTGCATGGGCACAAAGAGACTTGGTACAAAATGGTATGGTATGGTATTTGGAGGAGGCGACCGACAGCTGAGGTCATTTGCGCCATGAGGGAAGGGTGTGGAAGGAAGGGTGGAGAGAAACCCGGCGTCGGCATTAGCCTGCTCTTGACGTAAGGCGCCAAGGGGACCACGGCTAACGTCCCATCCGACGGACGGAGTGTTGCGCTTGAAATGTCTCCACACAACATTCAAGCAGGGATCGGGCAGTCTCTGAAAATTCTCTGTCACTGCCGGGATTTGAGCCCGAGCCCGCCAGGTGGAAAGCCAACACTCTAGCCACCACACCAACCCGATCCCCTTCGACAAAATTACACGCATTCCGACGGCATGGCTGCAATTAATTTGAACAAATGTGGATGCGAAATGTGGGTAATTTCTCGTATTGCTATGCAACTATTATTTATTTCGATTTTCCTTTTTTTAACTTAATGGCTCTGGAATAATCACTTAGTTATGTCTGACATGAAAATTGAGCTGTTAGCGGAAAAATTGAGCAAATATTCTCCCATCTAAGTATTAAGGTCGTAGCTGATGGGGGGTAGTTCATTTCGCTGGAAATGCTCAATGAATTGGCTATGCGCGCTAAATTGAATGCGGAAGTATATTTATGGCAGTGAAAAATTTTTGTGCGTAGATGATGTACTGTTGTGACAATGCGACGACTCACCATTATCCAAAAATCTTCTAAAATCGTAGTACAATATTAAAACTAGCATTTTACATTTAGACCAGGGGCTTAGCGATCTCTTGAGTAAGATTGAATTTAAAAGGTTGTCGAATACAAATAGTTTGAAAATGGCTGACTGATTGATCCCAAAGTAACTAATGGTCGTTTTATATGCAGGGATGCCGACTTACAAAAAATATTGGGGGGGCCCAAACCGAGGATCTTGCCCCGGGAAATTTTGTAAGTAGTGAGGTTTCAGTTTTGTAAGTATTTTAGAAGAGTGATATGATCAACATTAGAACCCTGATAACCGCAGAGTCCAGATATCTCTATATCTTTAAAATCTAGTTATTTATGGTCTGAAAATAATAACTATCTCGATATCTGGACACTTCGGGGAAAATCGACAAGCCTGACCAATTTTTTCCTCAGACCCATTAAGAAATTTTGAGGTGGCTCGAGGCCCCATGGATTTGGCGCCACTGTTTATATGTCTGAATTCAATCCTTTCACAAGAATATCGCTTCTCAACTTGATACACTTCGGTGAATAGGAGTACACAAATTAAACACTCTTACTCCTCAAATTGACTCTGTCGCACTGTTTATTGATAGAAATTTCAATAGATATAAAAGTGTGCAAGGATAGGTTGCGATCATTAGAGTTACGAGATACTAATTTGCGAAATCACAGTATTATCGAACAATAATATCACAGTGGCACTTCTACTATTTGGAGTGTTAAAGAAATTGGTTCGTAGTGCGTTGTAGGTGTCAATAAATATTTTGTGGTAACATAGGTGTACTATTCATGGTGAAAAGCTCTTTCATTTAATTCAACCTCTTCTGCGAGCAAGCTGATTTCGACACATTTCAACCAATCGGTGTTGTGCTGGAACTCAAGTCGGTAATACGTCCTCATGGATATTGCTAACTCCAAGTTAAGCCTAAAGTGATTAAAAATATTTCCAAAAGTTAATCGCTTATACTTGTGGTATTGTCGAATGTATTCATTGATCTATTCTCAGCCATATATGTGCCTACATATGAAACCACAATATACTTTTTTTTGGATCCTTAA
Source organism: Ischnura elegans (assembly GCF_921293095.1). Classification (NCBI taxonomy): domain Eukaryota; kingdom Metazoa; phylum Arthropoda; class Insecta; order Odonata; family Coenagrionidae; genus Ischnura; species Ischnura elegans. The sequence goes on from NC_060251.1 coordinate 110,115,993, forward strand.
AAATTGCGCGTGTCTTCTCTCCTGATACGGGTTGAAGAAACGGATTACCCAATGCAGGCACTAAGTCATAAAAATACATTTCGGAGGGGAGCGGGAGCGAGATATTCTAATAAAAGCCTACAATTCCCTTCAAATAGACCATTATTGGTACTGAGAACTCTACGCAAATTGTTGAAATATGCATTCGTAAACAGTAAGAGTTAAATTATATAAATGTCTGAATTTGAGTTTAGTCAGTGGCCCACGATATTTTTCGGAGAGCTGGAAAAATTTCGGGGGGTGCTTTAAAGCGCCTGTGGTACCCTCCCTGGCTACGTGCCTGGCCTGAGGGCCCGCCCGTCCAGAGGGTCGCCGTTCGATCATGACGTAACAAAGGACAAACTTCTCTTCCCCCGCTGAGCGCATCCCTATCTGCCGCCCGCAGTGGCCATTTCCCTCTGAATCTCAATCCTCTCCCCCTCCTCACCCTCCCCATCCCCCCCAACGGAATACGAAGGCTCACGTTCGCCGGACACAGCGTGGCTCGGGCCGTCCCGTCTGTGCCCCCAGGGCGGCGGGGCGAGGCTGGGGGATGGGAGGGAGGGGGTGGACTTGTGTGCCGTCTCACTCCCAAATTGTGCCAATTACTCAAAGCCCCTCCCTCGCTTCTTCTCCCTCTCCCCCTTCCTCTCCTCAAATTTACCCCCTTACCCTCACACCTCCCCCGACAACAATGGGAAACTATGGCGAAATATCGGAAGCGAATAGAAAACATATCCAACATGGAACCGTATTAAGCTTTGTTTTGTGGAATCACCTGATAACCATTTTGCACTGAAAATATAATTATTATTTTTTTTCCTTTTCTTGACCTCGTTTATTTCATGTTAAAATAGTTCTTGGAGCGTAGGTCAACGTATGTTATGCAAAAAAGTTTTAGCCAACGTTTCCTTTTATTTTAAACTAGCATCAGGGCTTAACTTTGTACATATTTAAACGATTTTACATATTTATTTATCAATATCAATAAATTTCTAAAATCTTTTAAATATGTACAAAGTTAAGCACTGATGATAATTTAAAATAAACAGAAACGTTGGCTAAAACTTTTTTGTATAACATACGATGACCTACACTCCAAGAACTATTTCAACATGAACTAAAAATATATTAAAATATTCACACTAAACATCGCTAAATATGTCTTGGTTGAAGATTTCGCGGCTCATGGAGTTTATAGGAAACGTCGGGGCAATCTCGTAAACATCGCTAAATATGAATTAATATACGAGGTGCATTAAGTTCAACGGCCTCTGATTTTTTTCTCCAGACTGGAAACAAATAGGAACATCTGTATCGTTTTAAAATGAGCCTGCTCTCTTTGTCAATACGTGACAGAGATGGCTGAACTGCACGACAGATAGAACTCTTTAGGAAGCCTCTAGAATGAGAACTGTTTCGTATACTTGAAATGACGACGTTTTCCAGACACGAACAGCGTGCGATCATTCGTTTTCTTGAATTTACATGGTGTGACACCATTTTAAATCCATCGACAGTTGAACATTTGGTTGAAGACGTTGAAGACATTTGGTGATAAGGTTATGGATGTGTCGAAAGTGCGTCCAAGGGTGCTACATTGTAATGAAGGTAGAACATCGAGTGGCAACAAAACCTTGACAACCTCGTGTTCAACACAGACCCCTAAAACAAGGCTTCGCCGCGTCCATGAAATCATGGCGTCAACATTGTAAAAAATGCGTCCGTCTGTAGGGAGATAACGTCGAGAAGTAACGCGTTTCATATTTTTCGTGTGAGACGCAAGTTTGAATAAAATCGGAGGCCTTAGAACTTGAACGCATCTCGTACAGGATGGAGAAAAACTGCGTCATGAAATTTCAAGCCTAGAGAGCTGATGCCGTTGTGAACCAAAATTACCAATAATGTTTTGGTGAAAATCGAACCATCTTTAAACTACAGAAACCTTGAGCCAAGATATCCGTCGCGAGTTTGCCCAGTTGCTGTATGCTCAGAAAAACTTATGACATGAATACTTTGCCTGCCGGGGATCGTTGGAGACAGGTGAAGTTTGTTTTGTTCATCTACATCTACATAATACCCTGCGATCCACCTCTGGGTGTTTGGCAGGGGGTGATCAATCACCAGCATGCAATTGGACTCCCACATGCACACCACACGGTCCAAAAAGCGTCACGTATACTAATAAATTATACTACCATATGCTGTTAGAAATAATAATAAAATGAAGAAACATGCATTAAGTTTTACATAGGTTAGTAGTCTACACCACAAGACATGCAATCTATTTATGAGTTCTATCGCTGCCGTTATAGTCTCTTATTGATCGTGGGAAAAATTACATCCTGAATCTGTTTGTTCTACCATCTATCTCTCTTATTTTATTTATATGATCTGATCCTCCGTAGTATGTTGGCGTCCGCAAGATATGGTCAACTTCGTCAGAAAAGACACTGCCCTTGAATTTATCTAAGAGGTTAAGTCTACTTTTCAATCTACTATCCGACAGAGATTCCCATCCGAGTTTATCTAAGAGGTCATTTACACTAACAAGACTATCGTAACGACCTTATACGTACCTGGCAGCTCTTCTTTGCACGCGATCTAACTCTGTTATTAAGCCTTTTTCATGAGGGTCCCAAACACTGGCAGCGTATTCTAAATGGGGTCTAGCTGTGTAGCTAGTGTAGCTCTCTACGGTGCGGAAACGTGGACACTGAAGAAAGAAGATGAGAGAAGATTGGAAGCATTCGAGATGTGGGTATGGAGAAGAATGGAGAGTGTGAAATGGACGGAGAGGAAAAGGAACGACGAAGTGCGGGACATGGTGGGTGAGGAGAGGCAGCTTTTAGATGGGATACGGAGGAGACAGAAGGTATGGATGGAGTTAGTGCTTAGCGGGGAGGGGATGTTGAAAATGATGTTAGAGGGTAGAATGTTAGGGAAACGAGGGAGGGGAAGCAAAAGAATAGGATTTTTAGATAGATTGAAAGATATTAGGCCTTACAGTGAATTAAAGAAGGCAGTGCTGGAAGGAAAGGGAGGCTCCCAAATCACTTCTTGAACACTCCATTGAAACCTACCTTAATCGGTAGAATACTACAATAATAAATAATGTATATCATACGTATTTTCCGTATCGGTGGTGGTGGGATAAAGTCTTCTTCATGGTGAAACAAAACCCAGTAGTTACGGTTCCACAAAATTTTTAGTATTAGCTGTCAACTAGTTTCGACGTCTATACCGTCATTATCGAGACAAGCAGAAATATAGCATACAACGTCCAGCCTTGTATTTCCGACAACAGTGCGAGGGAGGAAGGGGGGACCCAAATGAGGAAGGGAGGGGAGGGCATGTTAGAGATATAAAGTCTTCGCCTGCTCGATTGTATCCCGTCTGAGTTAGTTACTTCCATCCAGGGCATGGGTTTTCCTGTTTTCATAGTTACTAATTGGTGCGATTCTCGATGTAAAGTACAATGCGAGCTGCTTTAGAGGTATGTGGAAATAAATAAATTGATCAACTGACCATAATTTCGGCATCAAAACAAGTCATAATCTAGGTCACATAATTTCACGCTAACGTGTCATTTTTTAATTAGTGTGTTCTTATAACGAAACCATGGTCAGGTAAGTGCAATATACATCGAATGTGGAAAGTATTTCTTTTTTTAATATTATATGGATATAGGGACCGAAATCATGGGGAAATATTCTAGTAAAAAGCTGTCCCGCAAAAGGATGGCGTGGCAGGTCCGAGCAGTTGTCGAAATATTCTACCTTCCTGATTTCATGCGGCGAAATGTGATGTTTAGAACTCATGTGCTTGGCACTCGGGAAAATGCGAAACGAACAACTGCATGCATGATATAAGCCTGTGAAGGAAATATCGCAAACGGAAGTATGCTGAAATATTCGTGCAGTCAAATAATCATGCTTAAGACTGGGCTCACTGCACCGAAGAAAAATTTCGACTTCACTATCGCTCCAAAATTGTGCCAATTACTCCCCCTTACCCTTCTTCACTTCCTCTTGCCATCCCCAGCAACAATGAAAAACTCTGCCCGTATTTAGGACGCACAGTGGTCCCAAATAAAAAATAAATCTGGCCACTATCACAATTTTTTACTTTTAACTAAGAAGTTCATAACTGAATTCGTGTTATGCAGAATATGACCTGCAGAATTGCGTATCTGATTTTAGGTGCCACGGATTGTTGTGTTGGCCTGCGTAACTCTTCAAAATCAATGGGAGACCGCCTTTTTCGTTGATAAGTCGGGTAACATAACATCATCACTGGTCAGCTATCCTAGGATTGGTTTGACGCAGCTCTCCACTCAGTTCTCTTATCAGCTAATCTTTTCACACCTACGTATTTATTCTCTTTCACATCCTTCCTTACTGGTTCCATTTATTTTGTTCGAGGGCTTCCTTTTCCGTTCTTGCCTTCCACTTGTCTCTCGACGATTGTCTTCATCAGGCCATCATGTTTCAAGATGTGGACAATAAGGTTATTCCGTCTTCTTGTTAAGGTTTTCATGAGGTTTCTTTTCTCTCCTACTCTTCTTAGGACTTCTTCGTTACTAACTCGGTCGATCCATTTGGTTTTCATTATTCTTCTGTAGCACCACATTTGGAAGGCCTCTATCCTTGCTTTCTCCGCTGCGGCCATGCCTCACTTCCGTATAGGAGCATACTCCAAATGTAGGTTCTTTTAAATTGTTTCTTTACTTCTATATTTAAGTTACATAACGACGCCATTAATTTTAGAAAGAATTTTTCCATTTGGACCGCTCTGCATCGGATCCGATTGTTTGCAGTTTCATTGCATATCGGATTGAATCGAGTTGGCCGTGTCTTCGGCAGCATGTGGTCGTTTACACAATTGAGCGAACAGTATCTATAGTGAGGATCTTTATCATGAAACGACTGAAATTCCAAGTTCAGTATTTTTCATTCGAGATCGCATATTGAATAAGATTTATGGGAATTATTGTCTTCAATGAGTGCATAAAGCCATGATTTTAATTTCGATCGGCACAGCTCGCTCAAAAAACTATAATTCGTCACTCGTGAGAGTATAAATAACAACAAACACATGAGTGGAGATATTTAGATAAATAAAAGATCGTAGCACTTTTCCACAGAATTTCTTACTGCGTTCAACGCGTAACGGGGGTTAACCCATTTTTACTCTTTTCAACCCCCCACGTTTTCTTTGGTTTTTCCCACGTGTAATTTTTTACAGTTATGACTAGAGTCCTCCTTCCAACGTGGGTTCCCCGCATCCCGTAGCTGTATCTTTTCCCACTGTCTCCACTCTGCACGCCCGTTCCCACCCCCTTCTTGAAAGATGTCAAATTTTCCCCAACCTCCTTTCTCAAGGGTAAAAAGGTGATTTTCAAATGCTTTGCAGTGTCTTGTACCAGAAGATGGCTCAGTGAGCCGAAATGCGTTGTACGCAGTAAAACATTATGCGGTAAAGTGCTAAGATCTTTTATTTATTTAAATATGTCCAACTTCTACCAATTGAAGCCTGAATCTGTTGAACTGACTTGAGTATATACATAAGAGAATTACTTGAAAAGATAGAGTAGTAAGACATAGAGTAGCAAGATACTGTTCTCCAAATTGTGACTTTGGCGAGGAAGAATGGAAAAAAGCTGATGGATGCAGAGGAAAAAATAAAAGAAGGAAAAAGTAAACTGCGTAATCGGATAGAATATTGAAGGTATTATAAAAAATCCTTGACACGAGGGACTCTTTTTTTCTTCAGGAAAATACAAGAGAAATAAGAGTTATGGATAGAGAAAAGAAAGGTAAGCGTAATGGGAAGAGATGAGGGAAATTGAGCGCGAGTTTATTCCTCCGTCTATAAATGCTGATATCACAGAGTAGAGCTATAATTGAACCTAGGTTAGCCAGTAATTACCGTGAAATACGAGTAGAATTTTGGCATTACGTATTTGATTAATTTCTAAATCCTGGAGATAAATCTTGTAGATAAGCGTCTGATATCGGGTAATAACGTCCATTAATGCTTAATCGAGTTAAAAGGTATTATAAAATTAGGTTAAGCCTTCCTACAAATGCCTGTATTGTGCGCGCAGCGTACTATCTGAATGTAAAAATCTTTCTGAGTCACATATCCCAAGCTATTGAAGTCTTTGTCTCAGTGTTCGCGTAGGTATATCTTTAATCTCACAATCTTGGAATGATTGATGCTGTAATTACGAAATTAATACTTTCCTGTGATGCTCAGCAGTCCTTTCCTATTTTATTCACTTTGAGACTGAACGTCATCTATAGATGACGCGCCGGACTCCGCCCAGATCCGAGCATCATCAATAGATGACGGCTGACTACGCTACTAAAAATATTCGGATCAGGGTAAAGTTAAAATTTTAACCTTCCGGCTGAAAGTGTTAAGATATTCTCTATTTTACCCTTATTCTTTATGACTTTAATCAACATAACCGTTATATTCCATAAGTGGCACTATGAGGCACATTTGGAGAATGATAGTCAATATTCATTATGAAATTATAAAAAAAATTTGTATTTTTGGCAGAAATTTATAATTATTCCATTATGAATTTTCTATAATCTTCTTGAACTTCTTGAACACTCCATGGAAACCTACCTTAATCGGTAGAATTCAATAATAATAATAAAAGATGAATCCACCACCAGTACCACACCCGGTGGGAATCCCGAGAAATTTTTCTTCAATCTATACGCCGGGAAAACCTAAACGTTTTTCATCGTACGCTTGTATTTGGGAGTGAATATCCATGGAGAAAAGATTTGCCGATGACATAGCCGTTATAGCAGAAACAGAGAAGGATTTGAAAAATATTCTGGTTAATATCGGTAGGGTAATGAGTAGATATCAGTTGAAAATAAGCACAAAGAAAACCAAGATCTTAGTATGCAGCAGAAGAGAAGAAGTCAAGACCAACATTAAAATAGGGAGGCAAAAACTGATGGAGGTGGATGAATTCTGTTATTTGGGAAGCAAGATAACTAGTGACGGGAGAAACAAGAAAGAAATTATCAGCAGAATAGCCCAGGCGAAGAGAGCAATCCACCAAAAGAGAGACCAGCTTACAGCGGGAAACTTAAATATGGAAGTAAAGAAACAATTTATAAGAACCTGCATCTGGAGTATGCTCCTATACGGAAGTGAGGCATGGACAATGACCGCAGCGGAGAAAGCAAGGATAGAGGCCTTCGAAATGTGGTGCTACAGAAGAATGATGAAAATCAAATGGATCGACCGAATTAGTAACGAGGAAGTCCTGTGAAGAATAGTAGAGAAGAGAAGTGTCATGAAAACCTTAACAAGAAGACGGAACAACTTTATAAGCCACATCTTGAGACATGATGGCCTGATGAAGGCAATCGTCGAGGGATAAGTGAAAGGCAATAACGGAAAAGGAATACCTAGAACAAAGTATATGGAACAAGTAAAGAAGGATGTGAAAGAGAAGAAATACGTAGGTGTAAAAAGATTAGCTGACAAGAGAACTGAGTGGAGAGCTGCGTCAAACCAATCCTAGGATTGTTGACCAGTGATGATGATGATGCTTGTATTGCAGAAATCTAAACTATTTAAGGCAGAAATCTAAACTACGTTTCCGTAGTTTAGATTTCTGCCTTACAGGCGTGGCATATCGCGATTTTTTGTAGAACCTTTACTTTGAACAAGTGACCAGGGAACAACCAGGTTTGGCCGCCATTTATCTCAGGAACCGGATCTTATTGGCATCGATTCTGGTCACGGTTTCAACGGTTCTTGAGGACGAAGGACGAAACCGACGCATCCCTAACTTTATTATTTACATACACTAATAAAAGATGAATCCTAGAAAAGCCATGTGTCAAACTAAAAAAACGTGGTTATGTATGAGCTTCTGTTGCTTGTTGTTTTCTTGGGGGGGAGGTCTTTTTCCATTATGATATGCGTGGGTATTTTTTTCATCGCTCATTTTTTAACGTGGCGCCTCATTCCTCCGCCGTCATTTTTTCTCTCATGGATTCTCTCCTGCTCTTTTTTATACAACTCTAAACAATCCCTTTGAATGGAAGAAAATGAGTCCTCGCCCCCTCGATCACCCACCCCACCATTTTCATCCCCCCCACCTCCTCCCCACCCCTTCCTCCCCCCCCCCTGAACCAAAGCGCCCCACCCCTCCAAAGGGACACCCCCTTTCCACCCTCTTTGTGCCATTTTAATCCGCCCGCACCCATTGTCTACTCCTCCCTCTCAGCATAATGCCTTCCAACCCCCTCTCCCTCAGTCTCTCTCCACCCTCGCGATATTATTAAAGCGACATCTCCCTATTCCAACACTTGCACGCACTCCTGATTGCGGAGATATTGATGCATAAAGAGAAGACACCCATCGTGCGATACATGGATACGGGGGTGCGAATGCCGAATTTTAGCGCTTAGTTCCGGGTGAAACGCGCTGTTATTCGCGGCATGGTTAGACATACTCTAATGGTGCAGTTCCCTAAATAGTTTTTTTTATCCTCAAGCCATCAGAATGCTAATAACCGTGCTTTAGGATGTCGAAAACTCTGAGGTACACTGGGAAGATCGAAAAAAATGAAACCATAAGGAGAAGAAAATTTGAAGAATGAGATAGAAGAAGAAAGCATAAGAAAATAGTATTGATTGGTAGTAAAGGACATTTTATTGGTTGAAGAAAATTAAGTTGAGTTGCAACTATCCTTCGCATTTCAAACATTAATTTTTTAATAATATTAAATTTATTCCTACCATAATATTAGACAATTAGAAAGTATTACAGGTATTTGATTGGAATAAAGGTAACCCATTAGGAAAAAAACTCGCCGTTGGGGTCACCGAGTCCGAGCCACCTTCTCAAAAATAGAATTCACTTGCAAAGAAGAAATCCAGTTGCTATTTTCATCGATATAAATACCCAGATATGTTATATGGATTACTTTTATTATTAAAGCAAAGACAATTTATGTCGAATGCATTACCTGTACATAAACACTTATCTTATTTTCCTGGAAAATGTACCGATCCAAAAACCTTTAGGCTGCAAAAATTGAGCGTAAAACAGTCGAAGAAATATGAACGTGCTACTACTCGTAGAGCTCAGTTAAGCCTTGATGCGCTGTTGTATTAAATGCAATTTCTTTGATATATTAAAAGACAGGATGAATTTTACCTGTCGTGATTAATGCTGGTACGCAATCGCAATTTTTATCACAAATTCATTTAATCAGGAGTTTGGGTCCATAATCAAGACTTTTATGTAAGTTGCATGTAATACTGTTACTTCCATCCTGTATCCGTGTGACTTTGTGGATTCTGTCTTGAATTTATGATGTTACCGTGTTGATTATGCTGAAAATAAAATCTATAAAACGTCGGCCAAATTGCCTTTTTTATTAATTTTTAAGAAGGACCTAAAACCTGTTAAAATAATATTTAAAATAAGAGGTCCAAATATCTGCCAGCCTAATTTTCATCATGATCTTACATCAATTAATTATTTTTTTAAATGGTACATGCAAATGATGGTACGAAATGAATAATAGTGGGTATAGTATAATTAAATCAGAGTGGGCCAGATCATAGGAATCACAGGTATGCCATGTTCCTTGTGAACTTTTAACTGCTTTCCATAGAGGAGGAGATTCTTTAGTAGAATTATTTTTTGGATGAATACATTTCATTAACATTTTATGTGCAGGTAGGTGCGGACCTCAAACATTATTTTATGATTCTAGAGAAAACTGCTGCAGAAGTTTTGCTTGAGTTAGTATTGTTTGTGAATCTACCTGACATACAGCAGCGCCTTATTAAATTTTCTTATCTTCTAATGGTGTTCACGCACCTATTTCACTCATTGCATGACGTTGTAACACATTTAGCAAACGATGAAATATTGCATAGTAACACCATATTCCCCCAGCATTCCATACCCAAAAATGACTTCTTTTTCGTACAATTACTCGCATGAGAGTAAAAATTACTAAAGAAAGACATGAATTTTGCCACAAAATGATCGTTATGGTGGATCAAGGTAGATGCATCCAGTGACACACCTTGCAGCTGACCTGAATGCTAAAGTTTGATATCCGGTCAAGTGAAATGATTCATGTTGGTGGAATTTCATCCGATGGTGCATTATCAAAGTTTTAAAGCCGCTTTCAAAGGAAACATAAAGATATGCGTAACTTTTTGTCCTGAATGATTATACCAAATATGCTTGCTTCTTTTTTCTTTATCATGTTGTGGTATTTGATAAATCGCAATATCGCGCATCCTTCGCTTCTCCTTATTTCCACCCCACCGAAGGAATCTCTTCCCACACCCCCTCCTGCAATTCTGAGGAGCAAGCAAGCAAGCACCCCCTTTTGCACATCCCCGCAATCATTCAACCCCCTATCAAACAAAGCAGGAACACATTCACCCTCCCTCCCTATGCATATATAAGATCCCTTTCCCCGCAACAATCCGCTGCATCGCGCTCCTCGCCTCCTTCCTCGGTGGAAATCCTCGTTGCGTTGCTCTGCCACTCGAACCGGGAGCAGCGACACGGCCCGTCAAAAGGGAGAGGCATGAAGGGGGTGAGAAGCACCCCGATTCGAGAAGAGAGAGGCCTTAAGTAGGAAATGAAAGTGGTTTCGGCGGTATTATTATGGATATATTATACGGAGGGTGAACGGAGGCCATATATACGTAGATAGTGGCACTGCGATGGGGTTTAAGACCGGTCGAGGGTGTGAAATTCGTCAGGTATTGTCCTCGACTGCTTTGTGAATCCCAGATAATGCCA